>NW_027491925.1:197500-343999 GCF_021521415.1 Bidens hawaiensis
AAAAGTAGGTAAAATGATACCAATTACAAAAATGTTCATTTGAGCTTGAGTTATCTGTTTATTTAAAATATTGAAGTTGTTTTTTTTATGTGTAGCGCTGAGATGCTCGCCAATTTGGGTGTTCCATGGGTTATTCTAGGTCATTCTGAAAGGAGAGCCTTATTGAAGGAAACAAATGAGGTAACCCCTTTTATAGATTTTTATTAATATCTGCAAATTAACTCATACATCTCTTGTTTTTATTCTTTTAGTTTGTTGGAGACAAAGTTGCATACACACTTTCTCAAGGTCTGAAGGTGATTGCTTGTGTTGGAGAGACTCTTGAGCAACGAGAAGCGGGGACCACCATGCAAGTTGTTGCTGAACAAACCAAGGCAATTGCTGGTATTTATTTCAAAAACTTTAATTGTTGCTTTCTCTATTATGCGCTTGCAAGTGTCAACTGTCAAGAAAGTCATTTTAGTTTGAATTTTGCTTGATACAATGAGTAACTTGCCTTTGCTTTAGTTTTCCGTAGAGCTAACGTGTTGGTTTAAGTTATATACAAAGTATAAAATTTGTAGATCATTCTATCAAAAAAATTTACATAGAAGAAAAAATAGTATCGTAATCAAATTTAACACCCTAATTGATTACAATAAAGGTTAACCTTTTGGGGGGAGTGACCAAGCCGTTTTAACTAGGGGTGTAAACGAGCCAAGGCGTTTGTGAACTACTCTAGATTGGCTCACTAAAATCTCGAATCAAGCCGAGATATAATGAAAACGCGCCTAAAATCAAGCTTGTTTAATAAGCGAGCTTGAACTCGAGCCGGCTCGTGAGCCTAAAAGAGCCCATTGCTTCTATAATTTTTTAAAGCATATTGAATATATATTTATTTAAAAGTTATATATAATATTATGATAAAATTAACTAAATAACATATATTGTGTTTTATATATGACTATAGATAAGAAATATTTGAAAAGTAATAAAGAGCTGTGCTCGAGCTTGTAAAACTACTCACGAGCGAGCTTGAGCTCTTTGTAAGTTAAAAAGCTGATGCTGAGCCTTGTTTGGCTCGGCTCGTTTACACTCCTAGTTTTGTCTGACCGGTTTGCTACCTCTAGTTGTACAATAAATATATATTGAATATAATTAAAAAAATTATAAATAATTAAAATTACTTTTTTTTTGGCAGACAAAATCTCAAGTTGGGATAATGTGGTTTTGGCTTATGAGCCAGTTTGGGCTATTGGAACTGGAAAGGTTGCATCTCCAGCTCAGGCTCAAGAAGTAAGTGTGCCCTAACTTGATATGTATATGTGTGTGTGCGCGCGCGCGCGTTTAACACTGTTTGTATTTATGAATCTTCAATATAACAGGTACATGCAGGACTAAGGAAATGGTTTGAGGAAAACATCAGTGCTGATGTTGCTGCTAAAACCAGGATCATCTACGGAGGTATCTTTTTTTTTTCTTTTTAAAAGTTATGATATATAAGAGAATGACTTGCTTAATCAACTTATTAATTTGTCTGTTAAGTAATTAAAATTTTTAAAACACTCAATACAATTGACTGTTTGATTATTACAACTTCAAAAGCATAAGCATACCCAAACACCATTTCTTGTACTATTGTTTCATTACAGTTGATTATTTGATTGTGACTATTCAGCATCGTATAATCAGTTTCAAAATGAGTATCCAAACACTGCATAATTATATAAGGCATATTATTACCATGAAGTGATAATATTACCTTATAAGGGCCGTTTGGATACATGCTTTTGAAACTAGTTATCTGATACTAATATATTATTTTTTCAATTACCAAGATACCAATAATATATATGGGCAAGTCTGATCTTGGATGTTGTTTACTCAAAACTTGAAATTTATCATCGAGAACTATATTTTCGTTACTTGGTTATTGGTTTTTAATACCTTTGACATGACATTGCAGGATCTGTAAGTGGTTCCAATTGCAAAGAATTGGCAGGGCAACCAGATGTTGATGGTTTCTTAGTCGGTGGAGCTTCTCTCAAGGTAAACTTGTTAAAGCCAAGGGTATTTTGGGTATTCTTGTTCTTACTGTATTGATATCTTTGTCTTGTAGCCGGAATTCATTGACATCATCAAGGCTGCTGAAGTGAAACGTGCATAATTTTGGGAAGATTAGTGAGATTGTGTGGTGTGTTTCTAGTTTGAAATAAGCATATGAACAAAACTTGGTGCACTAATTATGTTAGTCATGGGCGTTTTTTTGGGTCAATAACTTGGTTGTTTTGAGCACATGAGTGTTTTGCAAACTGATCGGATACATATTTTGCGGATGTTATCCGTTTTCGCTTATTTTCATTAATAGTAGATGTGGGTATATCCATTCAATACTGATCTTGCATATGTTGTGAAACATCTTTGATTCATTTCACATATTGCTATAGTTAACACATATTGCTAGTCCGTTTTAACATGTTTTGTTTTGCTTTGTATTGATATGCTAATTGCAGTTTTATTATAATGTCATTGGCATAAATGGAAACAAGCTGCTGTTACAGGTTCACAAAATCGCTTTGGTTTAAAATCCGTTGTGGTCGATAAAAGTCACAACTGGTTTTGGTCAATAAAAGTTAAAAGTGGTTCTTGTGAAATGGGTTTGGGTTTGGAAATTGTTTGAAGACTACATATGCACTACATATTAAAGGATTTTAACCATCAACCGAATCATTTGGGTAAGCCATCAGCGGTAAAGTTCGGTGAAGTAAACAAAGATACAATTTCGTCTTCAATAAGATCCATATCATCGCAATATTATGGCAATTAGAAAGAAAAAGGGAAATTTATTCAATAGACAACATACAAACTTGAAACTCATTAACACACTCACCTAAACAAACAATAAATGTTTTTTGCTTTAGTCGTGTTGATGCCCATGAACCTTTTCTTTCCTTCTCCTTGTTCAACTTTACCAATGTGGTGGTGGAGCAACGATACAGTCATCCTCGATTTCCTTGACAACAACCTTTTTCTCTTTTGGTTCCGCAACTAGAACAATGACATCCTCGTGTTGCTTTGTAAGGATACATTTTCTGCATCGCGCTTCTGGATCTTCACAAGTACTTTCTTTTATTTTTACTCCTCTTCCTTTTTGTGGTGCTCTTTAATTTTTCTTTTCGATTTTCATCTTCTCCTCTTCAATTTGTACTTTGCTTCGTTTATTTTATCCTTGATGTCCTCTTTGGCCTCCTCCACTTCACACTCGATCTTTTCCTTCAATTCTTCTATTTTATACTTGGCCTCTTCTACTTCACACTTGATCTTTTCCTCCAGTTCTTGCTTGACCTCATGTTTTTTTATCACTGTCTTCCTCCTTGGCTTCTTCTACCTCACACTCGATCTTTTCCTTCAGTTCTTCCACTTTGTACTTTCCCTCGTTTATTTTGTATTTTTTCCTTGATTTCTTCTATTTTTCTCTCAAAATTTTCTTTTCCCTCTTCAACCTTACACCCGACGACCAACATCCTTTTTAAATTCTTCTACTTTTTCCGAAATTTTATCTGAAACTTTTATTTTTTCCTCAAGCTTTCCATTCAACTCATTTCTCTACTTCTCTCCATGAACACACCTTTATTGAAAGACCGCAAATGTCCCAAAAAGTAAAGTTAATAATAGCTAGACATATACAATCTAAAGTTAAGGGGATAACTAATAAGATATGTGACCAATGCGTTAAGTATTGCACCAAGACTTGGATTATTTCATTTAATGAATTTAATTACATCACTATATATGTCGTAGAAAGTATTCCATTTTAACTAGTACTAGCCAACGACAAAGCATCACTAAACATTAACATGTACAATGTTAACAATGAACTTACACATGTATAGTTGTGATTTCCTACAGATACATTATTTTATCTTCATACATCCATGTAACTTTAGCTAATTTCGTACCTCTACATTTTGCTAATTACATTACCTACAAGATAACCAAATATAAGCATGTGGAGTGTGCAATTACTTGAGTATGGCATGCGATAACTAAATTAAGTTGTGCTTTCAATAGTATTGAGATTAATGAACTTTCTTGGCATGCATATATGTTGTAAAATACTAAAAAACATCATTTAGTTTATGTGTGTGCCATTGTTTTCCTTAATTAATGGAAAATAGAACCTTACATCGTTACAATTTCCCTGTTAATACTTAATATATACAACGTTTTGTTTTTATATAATTTAATCAAAACAACCAATCACACTTTTTTTAATCCTCTTCTTTTATTTATTTGTTTTAGAAGCATGAATATGTTTATTTTTCTAAGCCATGTTTATTTTTTTTAAACCAAATTATAAGCCATATTAGTATTGCTACTGTTTTATGTGTGTTGACATATTTAATTTTTTAACTTAGTGTGGGTGTCCTTACAAACTTAACACATAGCAACCGAACAACTATTAATGCAATGCCACAATGCGGCGGGTGTTGAATACAATAATTAAACATTTGAAGTTTCGTTATACACATCTTTAACGGCCAAAAAATCCTCCAAACAGGATACTGGGGAAATTCACCACATCTGGATAAACTCACATTCGAACTGGGGAAAACCTTCACCTAAGGCCAATGCCCGTGATCACTCGCTCGAAAGCATGACAATGCGGTAAGGTAAAACATGTTAAGTTTCAGGAATCGCCATCTATTTGCCTAGTCTCCTCCATCATTACCAGGTGCCACCTATTCGCCAGAGTATGCTATTTAATATAAAATCCGCAAGAGTCAATATATAATTATAAGAAAGATATATATCAAATCCCTGTTATTTAATATCAAATCCTCCGAAATTAATTTTCCTAGCAAACTCCTTGTGTATATAAATGCCCTTATATGAACTCTTAGAAACACCATCAACTTTATTAATCTTTTAAGAAAGATCATTCAAACAGTCTAGACATGAAACACACGATAATCTTCATGTTAGTCATCTTATTTGCAGTTAACACATTGGCTTCCGCAGGTATTAATTTTTTAAATACGGTTTTCTTTCTTATAAATTAGCTAGTATGATAAAAAAAAAGATAATACATGCATAGTATTTTATTGAATACAGGAAAGGAGCTACCAGCTGGTGATGCAAATAAACTTTGCAAGAAGTTTATTCCAATGTTTTTCTGCAACGTTCACGAGTGTTATGATAAGTACATGGCATGGAACCCTCATGGCATGTCACAATGCGTATTTTCCTTTGTTTGCCTATGTACTAAAGTATGTTAACGATGTAATACCTTTTCAAAGTAAAAGGAATATTAATGAAAAGTTTGGTTTAATAAGCATTGTAATGTGTTGCAACCAAGTTGAACAAAGTGTGTGTAACATGTAAGATTTAATGGGTTCCAACCTTTGAGGTCTGGATTATGTGGCATAGGCCAGAGTCGGACGAGAGGTGGATTGACTCCAGCGTTGTGGCGCCCGAGTGCATGGACGAAGTCCATGGCTGCAGACGGGAAACGGAGCGTGTGTGTCCTCTCACAAGCATTTACAATTATATATCTAGAAGCATGAATAATGTAAACAAATTACAAAATTTTCTATATATAGATGTGTTTCGGCTTTAGTTTAACAAATGGTAAAAACTTATCAAGAATTAAGAAGCATTATCATGTATGCAATTGCAAAGGTGGTGGTTTGTTTTGAATAGCTAATTGTGAAATGAATATTTGTTATAATAAAGGTGGCATTCTGTCAGATCCATGGGGGTGGTACATTTTGAATTTCCATAGCCTAAACCTAACTTTACACTCGGCCTTCTCCTCGAATTCTTCTATTTCGTACTCAATCTCCTCTATTTCCCCCTTAAGCTTTTCCTTGTGTTGTTCACTTTTGTACTTTGCTTCGAATATTTTATCCTTGATGTCCTCTTTAGCCTCCTTCGCTTCACACTTGATCTTTTCCTTCAAATCTTATATTATATACTTGGCCTCGTATTGTTTTTCCTTAACCTCCACTTTAACCTCTTCTACTTCGCACACGATCTTTTCCTTCAATTCTTCTGTTTTATACTAGCTTGGCCTCCTCCACTTCACACTCGATCTTTTCCTTCAATTCTTCTATTTATGCTTACTCTCGTATTGTTTTTCCTTGACCTCCTCTTTAGCCACGTCTACGTCACACTCAATCTTTTCCCTTTAATTCTTCTTATATATGTGTGGCCTCAGCTCGTATTGTTTTTTCTTGACCTCCCCTTTAGCTTCTTCTACTTCAGACTCCATCTTTTCCTTCAATTCTTCTATTTTCTACTTGATCGACCTCATGTGTTTTATCATTGAACTTCTCCATGGCTTCTTCTACTTCACACGCAATCTTTTCCTTATGTTCTTCCACTTTGTACTTTCCCTCGTCTACTTTTTCGTTGATTTCTTCAATCTCTCTCAGAATTTTCTTTTCCCTCTTCAACCTTACACTTGAAATCCATTTTAAATTCTTCTACTTAGTATTTGCCACCAGTGGCGGACCCAGGATTTTTTGTCAATGGGGTCCCAATTTTTCCGGTTTACAAAATTTTTTGGTCGGTCGTTATTCGGGTCGGGTCGAGAGGAGGAACATAATAAAACACGAAAATATGGTGTCATCGGAAACGAGTAAGTAGAAAGAGTATAGATTAGAAACTAGATAGAACATACACTTTTAATTCATTTTTATTCATACCCGAAAAACATAAGCGTAAGCTATATATATATATGGTCTTACATGAATAAACAAGACATGAAAAACTAACTCTTACACAAATAAATGATTAATTATAATATACATACACAAGATAAATAATTTAAGTATATGTAAAACTCATGTTGTCATTATATATGTTGCATGGTAATAATGGTTATATGGGATAAACTAAAGTGATAATGGTTATATGGGATAAACTAAAGAAAAAACACAATACCCTAAGGTATGGTGAGACTTGAACCTGCAACATCTCAAAGAAAAAACAAGGGACTTTCCATTAGACTAGTTCAGCCTTAATACTATGAGTTCCAAGTATTAATTTTTATGGGGCCCTTACAAAATTTAATATATCGTCTATAAGTAATTTTTAAAAAACATTGGTGTCCCGGGACCCGATGGGAACTATGTGGGTCCGCCCCTGTTTGCCACTGTGTACTTTTTCTAAACTTTTATCCAAAACTTCTACCATTCAACTGATTTCTCTTAGTCTCTCCACGAACACACACACTTCATTAAAACACTGCACATGTCTCAAAAGGTAAAGTTAATAAAAGCTAGACAAATACAATCTTAAGTAACTTTCTAAAATTATCTTGAGTTCTTTACATTGCAACTTTCTAAAATTATAAAACTTTTTACAATAAATAACTAAGGGGATCACCACATCTCACCGGGAACTCCCACCTCAGCCATCTCCCTCCACAGTTACCGCCCCGACCCAGCCACTCAGCCACCACCCTCCACAGTCAGCCACCAACCTCCACAGTCGCCGTCCCGACCCAGCCGGAAAACCGGCTCTCCGCCTCACCTCAGCCACCACCACATCTCACCGGGAAAACCGCCCAGCTTCCAACCCTGCTGCTTTGACCACGATCCTCGGCGGCATGGATTCAGAAGAATGGGAACATCCACGTAATCGGAAAGGGAAAAGGAATGGTCATCAGGCTCAAGGTAATAACAAGGTTTTATCGAAGTTCTTTGTCTCAAATCTTCCCCCAAAGTGTTCTTCGCGAGACTTAAAAGATGTTATGGGTAGTTTTGGTCGTTACGAAGGTTCCTATATAGCTAGGAAGCTGGATAAATGGGGCAAGAGGTAAGTCTTTCAGACGTAAGTCTTTATTTTCTAATCGGAGTGGGGGTAGTGGTTCTAGGGAGCGTCCTAAGAAGAGACCAAGGGAGGATAAAGATATGTTTGATCTTGATAGGTTTATCGGTATTATGCACGTGCCTTCGGATGTTACTAGGGGTAACGAGACAGGTGTTGAAGGAGTGTTCTTAACACCGGATCTTAACAAAGGGATGTCTACTAATACGGAGGTGGTTCGAGACATCGAGGGAGAGACTGCGGAGGCCTCGATGAATGGTAGAGGTATAGATCCGGTGCAACACCAAGGTCCGATTGAGGTGGAGTTGGAGAAGACCATTGAGCTGAGTAAGGCGTTAGGCGTTGAGAATTTGCAAGATTTTGTTTCTAATGTTAAAGAGGTTCTTGTTTCCGAAGGCTATCAAGAAGGTGTTCAATGAATGTTTTTTCTCTGAACATTCGTGGGTTAGGGAGTTCTAGCAAAGCCGATTGGATTCGAGGTCTTCGAGTCCATCACGAGGTTAGTTTTATTGTCTTACAAGAGTCGCAATTTGTTTCCTTGGATTCTGTGGATGTGGGACGGTTTTGGGGTTATGGTGAGTATTCTTTTGATTGGGTTACTTCATCTGGAAGGTCGGGTGGGTTATTATCGATCTGGGATTCTCAAGTCTTTCGTATGGAAAGGGTGGTCAAGAATAATAATTGGCTTCTAGTTTCGGGCACTGTGAAAGGAAAGAGTAGCTCGTATCATATTCTCAATGTTTATTCTCCTCAAAATCTAGTTACTAAACGAGCTCTTTGGGGGGAAATTCGTGATTTGATCGAGGAGGGTAATGGGAGGTGGATTGTGGCAGGAGATTTTAACTCGGTTCGGTGTGCTGAGGATAGGCGGAATTCTTTGTTTAATGTGGGTGAGGCCAATGAGTTTAACGACTTCATTGATGATTCGAATCTTCACGAGTACTCCTTGAAAGGGAGGCGTTTTACTTTTAAAGCAGGAAATAAATTAAGCCGTATTGACAGAATCTTCGTTAATTGGGATTTCTTTATGGAATGGCCGTGTGCGGAGTATATTGCTCTCGAAAGGAATAAGCCGGATCATAGTCCGTTGGTTTTGAAAATTGGTTCTTCCAAGAACTATGGTCCCAAACCGTTTAGGTTTTTCAATTCATGGCTTGGTAGAGAGGATTTTGGGACGTTGGTTAAGAAGACGCTTGTTGATGGCTCGTTTCATGGTTCTCCGGACGCGAGATTGCTGTATAAATTTAAAGCTTTGCGTGCTGCTATCACTAGATGGGCGATCGATTGTAAAGCCAAAGAAAAGGAGGAAAGGGTTTTATTGGAGCAAGAGTTGCGTGACTTGGACCAAACCTTGGAGGTCCGGGATTTGTTGGAAGAAGAGACATGGTCTTTAAGCGAAATTAAAAGACGGCTAGGCGAGTTGGATAATCATTATTACCGGGATTTGAAGCAAAAGGCTCGGTGTAATTGGGCGATTCATGGAGACGAAAATTCTCGATTTTTTCACGGTTTTATTAATAAACGTAAAGCTTCAAATTATTTTCCGGGTTTGGAAGTGAATGGGGCGTGGGAAACAAACCCGGTTATCATTAAAAAGGAAGTTTTGCGATTCTTTGCTGGTAAGTTTAAAGAATCTATTACACATCGGCCTCGGTTGATTGGATATGGGTTTTCGGTCTTGTCTTCGGTGGAGGCGGATTTTTTGATCAGTGATTTTTCCGTGCATGAGATCAAGAAGGCGGTTTTTGATTGCGGTGGTGACAAAGCTCCTGGGCCGGATGGTTTTAATTTTAGGTTCATTCGGTTTTATTGGGAGTTGTTCGAGAAGAATTTTGTGGATATTCTTGATCATTTTCATAAGGTTAAAAGTTTTTGCTCGGGGGTTGGTTCGTCTTTTATCACCTTAATTCCTAAGGTAAACAATCCGTCTTCTTTGGGGGATTTTAGACCGATAAGTCTCATTGGTTGTATTTTAAAGACTGTGTCGAAGGTGTTAGTGAATCGACTCAAAACGGTTATGAATAAGATTGTCTCAGAACATCAGTCGGCTTTCTTATCCGGGAGATATATTCTTGATGGCCCTTTGGTGGCTAATGAGGTTATTGCTTGGGCTAAGAAGAGGGAAAGAAGAATTTTTATGTTCAAGATTGACTTCGATAAAGCCTTTGATAATGTGAATTGGGAGTTCTTGTTGTCGGTTCTTTCTCAGATGGGTTTTCCTTCGGTTTGGTGCGATTGGATTAGTGGTATCTTGTTGGCGAGCAGATCGTCTGTTCTTGTTAATGGATCTCCTACATTCGAATTTGGATGTCATAAAGGCATTCGTCAAGGTGACCCGCTATCGCCTTTTCTTTTTATTATTCTGATGGAGGCTTTTTCAGGTATGTTGAAACAAGCCTGTGATATAGGTGCGTTTCATGGTATTACTCTTCCTAATGAAGGTCCTACTTTATCCCATCTTTTTTATGCGGATGATGCTATGATTATGGGAGAGTGGTCTTCTTTTAATTTTGATAACTTGAAACGTATTCTTCGTATATTTTACTTGTGTTCGGGGCTAAAGATTAATCTCCATAAATCAGTGTTATTTGGAGTAGGTGTAGAAGATGGTGAGATCGATATCCAAGCCGGTTTCATGGGTTGTAAGCCGGGTAGAATCCCGTTTTCTTATCTAGGGATTATGGTTGGCGCTAACATGAATAGGGTGGTTAATTGGGAACCGGTTGTGTCCAAGTTCAAGAAGAGGCTATCTAAATGGAAAGTTAATTCGTTATCTATGGCTGGTCGGTAAACCCTTATTAAATCGGTGCTGGATAGTCTTCCCACTTATTATTTTTCGCTTTTTAAGGCACCCAAGAAGGTTACCAATGATTTAGAAGCTTTGATGAGAAGGTTCTTATGGGGTGGTTCGGATGAAGTGAGGAAGATGTCATGGGTGGCTTGGGAGGTAGTCACCAAACCTATAAAAGAAGGGGGTTTAGGTATCGCTCGTTTAGAGGTTAATAATCAAGCGCTGATTACTAAATGGCTTGGGAGATTTCTAAATGATCAGCACGCGATGTGGAGAAGAGTAGTGTTGTCTATTCACGGGTCCTCGCGCTGTTGGGGGCTTGCTCCGGTTAATAATGGAGTTCCCGGGGTTTGGAAGAATTGTGTTATGTTCTGGAACAAATTTAAGGTTGATGGTGTGGGTTTTAATAGAGTGATCCGGGCCACAGTTGGGAATGGTCGCCAAGTTCGGTTTTGGACGGATTTGTGGTTGGGTTCGGCGCCGGTTATGGACAAGTGTCCGTCCTTATATGCGGTAGAAAAACATAAAAATGTCTTGTTAGCTGATCGGTTGGTGGTCACTGGATCTTCTAGTCGCATTGTGTGGGATTGGCTTAGAGCTCCTTGCTCCCAACAGGAGGTGTTCGAGAAGCAGGAGTTGGAAGATCTCCTTCAAGAGGTGGTGATGGTTGACCGTGAAGATTCATGGTCTTGGGCGGTTGGTAGCTGCAAAGAGTTCGAGGTTTCAGCGATTAAAAGATGGATGGTGCGGTCCGTTGAGGATGCTGGGAGTTCCAGTTTCCAATGGAGCAATTGGGTCCCGAAAAAATGTAATATTTTTATGTGGAGGGCCGTTCTGGATAGCCTTCCAACCAAGCAGGCTTTAGCTAGACGTCATTTGTATTGTGATGATCATAGTTGCGCTTTATGTGAAAGTAATGAGGAATCGCTCGAGCACTTGTTAACCGGGTGTTTCATTTCTATGGCCGTTTGGAATGCGATTGGTTCATGGTGCAACATCCCTAGATCTTTTGTTTTTCATGTCAATGATTTGGTGGAAGTGCATAAGGTTTGTGGTGCGACGGGGAATAAAAGATTGATTATTCATGGAATTGTCATCATTACTTGTTGGAGGATTTGGCGGGCTAGGAATGAAAAGATTTTTTCGGGCAAGAACACTAAGGTGGCAGAAATGGTTGCGGATATAAAATCTTTGGGTTTTCTTTGGTACAAAAATAGATCTAAGATAGGGGTAGTGGATTGGAAAAAGTTGGTGTTTATTTGATGTAACGTGATCGTTGGTTTTGGTTTTTGGATTTCAGCGTCTTTCTCCGTCTTGGTGATAGTCGTTGGTTGTGTCTGTTTTTAATGAAAGTCAATTTTCAAAAAAAAAAAAAAAAACTAAAAGGATGTGATCAATGCATTAAGTATATATTGCAAGAAGACTTGGATTTTTTCATTTAATGAATTTAATTGTATCACTATATCGTAAAAAGTATCCCATTTTAACTAGTACTAGCCAACGACAAAACATTAATTAACATGTACAATGTTAACAACGAACTTACACATATATAGTTGTGATTTCCTACAGATACACTATTTTTTCTTCATGCGTCCATGTAACCTTAGCTAATTTCATACCTCTACATTTTGCTAATTACATTACCTACAAGATTGGAACCAAATATAAACATGTGGAGTGTGGCAATTACTTGAGTATGCGATAACTAAATTAAGTTGTGCTTTCAATAGTATTGAGATTAATAAGCTTTCTTGGCATGCATATATGCTGTAACAAAACATCATTTAGTTTATGCGTGCGCCATTGTTTTCTTTAATTAGTGGAAAATGGAACCTTACATCGTTACAATTTCCCTGTTAATATAATATACAACCTTTTGTTTTTATATAGTTTAGTCAAAACAACCAATCACTCTTTTTTTAAACCTCTTCTTTTATTTATTTGTTTTAGAAGCATGAATATGCTTATTTTTTTAAGCCTTGTTTATTATTTAAACCAAATTATAAGCCATATTAGTATTGCCATTGTTTTATGTGTGTTGACGCATTTAATTTTTGTAACTTAGTGTAGGTATCCTAACAAACTTAACACATAGCAACCCAATAAATATTAATGCACCGCCACAATGCGGCGGGTGTTGAATACAATAATTAAACATTTGAAGTTTTGTTATACATATCTTTAACGGCCAACGAATCGGGCTACTAGCGAAATTCACCACATCGGGATAAACTCACATTCGAATCGTGGAAAACCTTCACCTAATGCCAATGTCCGTGAACACTCGCTTGAAAACACGACAATGCTGTGAGGTAAAACCTGTTAATTCAAGGAATCGCTGTCTATTTGCCTAGTCTCCTCCATCACACCAGGTGCCACCTATTCGCCAGAGTATGCCATTTAATATAAAATCCGCAACATTCAATATATAATTATTAGAAAGATATATATCAAATCCACGATATTTAATATCAAATTCACCACAATGAATTTTCCTCGCAAACTCCTTGTGTGTATATATATGCCCTTATATGAACTCTTAAAAACACCATCAACTTTATTAATTGTTTAAGGAAGATCATTTAAACAGTCTAGACATGAAACACGTGATAATCTTCATGTTAGTCATCTTATTTGCGGCAAACACATTGGCTTCCGCAGGTATTAATTTTTGAATACTGTTTTCTTTCGTATAATTAGCTAACTAGTATGATAAAAAGATAATACATGCATAGTTTTTATATTGAATACAGGAGAGGATCTACCAGCTGGTGATGCAAATAAACTTTGCAAGAAGTTTATTCCAGTGTTTTTCTGCGACGTTGACGATTGTTATGCTAAGTGCATGGCATGGAACCCTCATGGCATGTCACAATGCGTATCTTCCTTTGTTTGTCTATGTACTAAAGTATGTTAACATGTAATACCTTTTCAAAGTAAAAGGATCATTGAAAAGTTTGGTTTAATAAGCGTTGTAATGTGTTGCAACCAAGTTGAATAAAATGTGCGTAACAATTAAGATTTAATGAAAGAAAGTTGAACCACTTGTTATTTCTTTAATATTGTGCATAAAAGAGTTTGTATGTTTGCGTTTTGATTTATATAATAAGATTAAGGTGCTGTTTGTTTTTTAAGACAAAAAATGTCTGCAATCTGATTTTATCTGATTTAATGTCTGTAACTGAAGATGTGGTCTGAAGGTCTGCAACCTGAAAATATAATACTGTTTGTTTTATAAACTGGATATCGTCTGCATAAGTTGAAAAGTAGTTAGATATCATATATATTACAGTAAATAAAAGTCATTTAACGTTTGTAGACTGCTAAAATAATTGGTAGTGGTGTACGAACTATGGAAGTGGGTGGTGGTAGACAATTGTGGTAGGCGGTGAACGGTGGGTGGTGGTGATGGACGGTTGTGGTGGTGGGTGGTGGAACGTGTGGTGGCCGACAATGGGTGGTGGTGGTGATGAACGGTGGTGGTGGGTGGTGGATGGTTGTGGCGGGTGGTGGTGGTGGCGGTGGTGGGTGGTGGTGGTGGCGGGTGGTGGTGGCGACGGACGGTGGGTGGTGGTGGATGGTGGTGGTAGTAGACGGTGGTTGTGGCCGACAGGGGTGGTGGTGGGTGGTTAACGGTAGTGGTGGTGAGTTGTTGACAGTGGTGTTGGGTGGTGGTGGTGGTGGCGGCGACGTACGGTGGGTGGTGGTGGCGGTGGACGGTGGCGGCGGACGGTGGCGGCGGCGGACGTTGGCGGTGGGTGGTGGTAGCGGTGGACGGTGGATGGTGGTGGTGGTGGCGGACGGTGGGTGGTGGTGGTGTTGGACAATGGGTGTTGGTACTTGGTATGATGTTAAGAAGTGTGAAGATGGTGAAAAAAAACATATTTTTTAAGACCATAAAAGCAGTTTTCAGATCTTTTTTTAATTTAAAAACAAACAGTCTTCAAGAGTTTATGTCTGCGCGCCCGCGGACGTATGCTCCTTGAAGACCTTATAAGCAAAAACAAACACAACCTAAGACAATAACCAAGGACTATGGTATAGAAAGATACGACAATGATGAGAAAGACATATAAGATAACAACAACTACAACGGGTTTCAATCTTTGAGGTCCAGATTATGTGGCATAGGAGGCAGATTGACTCCAGCTTTGTGGCGCCCAAGTGCACAGACGAAGTCCATGGCAGCAGACGGGGAAGTGGGGAGAGAGTGCGGGTCCCCCTCTCACAACCATTTACAATTACATATCTTGAAGCATGAATAATTAATGGGTTACAAAAGTTTCTATATATAGATAACAGTTTTAGTTTAATAAATGGTCAAAAATTATCAAGTAGAAACATTATCACGCATGCAAAGGAGGGGGGTTATTTTGAATACCTAATTTTGAAATTAGTATTGTTATAAAGGTGGCATTTGGTCAGACCCATGCATGAAAGCAGTACATTTTAAATTTCTATAGCCTAAATCCAATTTGGTATCCAGTGGCGGACCCAGGATTTTTTGTCAATGGGGTCCCAATTTTTTCGGTTTACAAAATTTTTCAGGTCGGTCGTTATTCGGGTTGGGTCGAGGCGAGGAACATAATAAAACACGGAACTATGGTGTCATTGGAAACGAGTAAGTAGAAAGAATCTAAATTACAAACTAGATGAAACATACACTTTTAATTCATACCCGAAAAACATGAACGTAATCTATATATATGGTCTTACATAATTGACCAAAACATGAAAAAATAACTCTAACACAAATAAATGATTAATTATAATATACATACACAAGGTAAATAATAAAAGAATATGCAAAATCCATGTTAACATTATATATGTTGCATGGTGATAATGACCATATGAGAGAAACTAACAAAAAGCACAAATACCCTAACTGAATAACTAAGACTAGGATATTAAAAAAACAACAAAAGAGGAGTATGATGGGGCTTGAACCTACAACTTCTCACAAGTAAAACAAGGGACTTTCCACTGTACCAGTTCAATGTTAATAGTATGGGTTCCAAGTATTAATTTTTATGGGGTCCTTACAAAATTTAATATACCGTCTCTAAGTAATTTTTAAAAAACATCGGTGTCCCGGGACCCCGATCAGACCTATGTGGGTCCGCCCCTGTTGGTATCACCCGGCCCTTTTTTCTTGACACACAAAAAAATTGGTGAAACTTGATTTAAAGATTTAGTTATCCAATTTGAGAAAAATATGCATGAGTGACCTAATTGAAACACTTTTAAAAGTTGGTTACTATTACATGAGATATTCCCTGAATATTACAAAATTTTATTTTCCTGTTAATATATAACGTTTTATTTGTATAATCGAGGTTGGGGTAAAAAAGAAACAAAAATTAAAAAATAATTAAAAATGATGTGAAACCTTCGATGAAATATGAGATAGTTTGATTTCCACGTCACTGAAAGTTACATATTAAAATAGTGAGGTGTAGAAAGTTCCTTAAAAAAATACGCTATAAAATAAACTGTTCTTTCATCTTTAATATGAGTATTATATTACGATATTAAAAGAAAAAAACAAAAGGCAATTTAATTAAACTTTTTAAGACGAGTTTGTTTGAAAATGGTGTTTTAACATTTACCAATGGAATTATGAGCTGTCAAAATTATTCGAATTGTGTTTTACACATGGACATCAATTTACACATTGTGTTATACACGTTGCGCTAATTTACTCTTGATGTTTAACAACCAGACGGAAATTAGCATATGATGTTTGGCAACTTGGTTTCTATTGCTATAACGAGTATAACTACAAGAGCACGATGCTACTCTGGTTTTGCAAAAATGATGACTGTTTCGCGACAAGGCTATTTCATTTGCGTGTCCCGACTCAAATAGAAAAGTTAATGAAGTTTTATTTTTTACAGGTTAAGTCTTTATTTAACTACGATTATGTCATGAAATAACCAAAATAACGATTATAACTTGTATGAAACTTGTATATAACATGAAATAGACTTTGAATTATCATGTATAAAGAAAACATATATAATGACATAGAATTCTAATATTTTATTGATTGAATAATAGTTTGAACTACATCGAATTAATAACAAAATGGGTCGGGTTACAAATATGGATACTCACAACTTGATGATTTTGCTTGGAATATGGCTTCTGTCTAGAACTAGAATTGGTTCTGCTTGGTGTGTCGACCCCTGTGAGCGATTATCTAACCAGTAAGGTTTCTTTATACACTCATCACGTTGATCAGTCAAATATGCGTTTTGTGTTATAATTTTTTTTTCTTTAATGTTCTCGAACATCATAAGTATGGTTGGCAATCTTGACCAAAACCATTTTAAATGGGTCAATTTGAGTTGTTTTAAAGATTAAATGGGTTGGTTTAGGTTAAAGATTTTAACTAAATTGGTCGAAATGGGTCACTTGAAAATCCATCTTTTTATTTTCGGGTCAAAATGGTTCGACAAATATAAATAAATGGGTCGATGTGAGTTAGTGTCCTAAGAAAATGTGGCAAATTTCGGATCGGAACGGCGTTCCGCACGAGACAGGTTTCGGCATGAAACGGGTTTCAGATTGGAACATGTTCTAGATTGGAACGGGTTCGGTTCATGTTTCAAGCCAACACGAGTTTTCACATTGGTCGAGTTGGGTTTTGGTTTCTTTTGTTTATTTTGTCGATTGCGTACTCGTTTTTGGTTTTTTGTTTCGTTTATGTTCGGTTTCATTTTTATCGCTTTTTTCAATTTCGATTGATTTGGTTCGGTTTTGGCTTTTCGTTTCAGTTTCTTCGATCTTTTTGTTTTCGATTCGATTTCTTGGTGGGTTTTTTTATAAAACGAGAACAACAGAGGAAACAGTAGTTTTTTTTTTACTTTTTTTGTTTTTGATTTATATTTTGAGTTATGATTTTTTTTTATTTTTTTTGAATATTTTATTGAGAAGTTTAATCTTAATAGAAAACCCATCAGAATAAAAAAAATAAATAAATTATAACTCAAAATATAAGTAAAAAACAAATCATCTAAAAAAACAAACAGTATTTTTTTAATTGACATGTTCTGACCTTAACCCGTTTCGACTCATGACTCATTTCAACCCATAACCCGTTCAACCCAACCCAGCCCATTTGCCACCTTTAATCATAAGGTCAGTCTAGGTCAATTAACACCCATCGGCGCTAGAAAATCATTTTGAAATTGTGTGTCGTTAGGCTATGAACCAAAATCGATCATGTATCAAAGGTTTTTTTTTTCTTCAGCTTGCAAAATATGAAAATTGGTTTAGTGTTGAGGAAAAGAAGTGGTTTAATTTCTAATAGTATTGGGTTTGCCACATGGAAGAATAAGTTCTTTTATGTTTCTATCTTTATCCTTATAAAGCGACTGGTGCATAGGATCTTAACAATGTTTTCTTTAGGGTTGACATAACGTTTCAGAAGCCCTAGATGCCCAAATAGATCTGGAAACGTACGGACCTGCATAAAAATGAATTGGTTTCAGGCGGGTTGTGAGATTGGGCCCGTTTAAAGTTTTCTTAAAATATATAAAGATAATTAAAAACATATACAAATTAATTTAAAAATAATAAACGAGTCGAGTCTAAGTCAATCCCAAGCTTTAAAAAACAACTCACGAGCAAACTACCGAGCTCGAGTTTTTGAAAAAGAGCACGGACCTTCTTTATAAGTCAAAACGAGCCGAGCTTAATCGAGTTCATGTGCCTAATCATGAACGAAAACAAAGCGCCATCCACAGTGACTCGAACTGAACGACCATTTGGATAAAACTCATAAACCCCCAAAGCAATTTCATGGATTCTGGTGTTTCATAATCTTCAAAGTTCAAACTGATGCAGATACTGTTCCAACAAAACGTTTCTTTGACCATAATCAACAAGCAATGTTCGTCAAGCTTCAACCTTTAGACACAAATTGCATCCCAATTATCCATCCACTCAATACCCAAAAACCCACCACCGTTAACTCAATTCCTCTCGCACGCCACCGTACCCAAAAAGAAACTGAACACCAACTCATCAAGAAACACCAAATTCACCCCCCAAACCCATCTGATTTTGAACAAAGTGTTGTTTTTTATACCCCAAAACCTAACCCAGATGGTTCTGTTGAAACCCAAGTGAATAAAAGATTGTGGTCAAGGAAGGAGAACTTGCACACCAAGTGTTCGACGAAAGTCCTGAACGAGAATGCGGTCGTGAAGACGGTGCACACCGGGTGTTTGATGAAATGGGTAAGGTATGGAGGGTGTATTCCTGCTATGTTAGAAGCTTTAGATAGGATTAGTGATTTGGATGAGGCGTTTAAACCGTGGGAGTTAACGTTAAGTAAGAAGGAAATGACTATAGTATTGAAGGAGCAAGAGGTTTGGGAAAGGGCTAGGGAGATATTTGAGTGGTTTAAACGAAAAGGGTGTTACGAGGTGAATGTGATTCATTACAATGTAATGATTCGGGCTCTTGGCAAGGCTAGAAGATGGGTTGAACTTGAGATGTTGATGGATGAAATGGAGGATAACGGAATTGAATATGTGAACTCGACTTTTGGGACTTTGATAGATGTTTATAGTAAAGGTGGAGTTAGAGAGAAAGCAATGTATTGGTTGGATGTAATGAACAAGAAAGGTTTAGAACCCGATGAGGTGACGATGGGGATCGTTGTTCAAATGTTTAAAACCGCAGGTCAGTTTGAAAAGGCTGAGGGGTTTTATAAAAACTGGTTAGCGTGTAGAAATCTTTGTTTAAGCGTGCATACGTATAACACAATGATCGATAATTATGGGAAAGCTGGAAGACTAAAAGATGCTTCTGATACATTTGATAAAATGCTTAGAAAAGGTATAGTTCCAAATATAGTGACATTTAATACAATGATTCATATGTTTGGTAATCACGATCAGTTAGATGAAGTTGCATCATTGATGCAGAAAATGGAACAACTTCAATGTTTACCCGATACACGAACATATAACATACTTATTTCACTTCATGTTAAGCATGACAATATCATTTTGGCAAAAGGGTATTTCAAAAAGATGCAAAAAGCTTCTCTTGAGCCCGATGCCGTGAGTTACCGAACACTTTTACGTGCTTTTTCAATAAGACGTATGGTTAGTGAAGCGGAAGAGCTTGTAAATGAGATGAACAAAAGAGATATTAAGATAGATGAATTCACACAATCTTCACTTACTAGGATGTACATAGAGTCTAGTATGCTTGAAAAGTCATGGTTATGGTTTTATCAATTTCATAAGTTAGGGAATATGAGTTCCGAGTGTTACTCGGCGAATATTGATGCGTTTGGAGAACGTGGGCATGTTTTGGAAGCCGAAAAAGTTTTCAAATGTTGTCAGGAACGAAGGAATCCAACCGTTCTTGAGTTCAATGTCATGATCAAGGCGTATAGCATTAACAAACAATATGACGAAGCATGTCGGTTAGTCGATATTATGGATGAATATGGTGTTGACCCGGATAAATGCAGCTACAATTCACTCATTCAAATGTTAGCAACCGCTGATCTCCCGCAAAAAGCCACTTTCTATTTAAGGAAAATGCAAGAATCTGGATTGGTGAGCGATTGCATATCGTATTGTGCTGTTATTTCAAGTTTTGTAAAATTAGGTCAATTGGAAACAGGGGTGAGTTTGTTTGAAGAAATGATTGGATTCAATGTAGAACCTGATGTGGTTGCATATGGTGTGTTGATTAATGCGTATGCTGATATTGGAAACGTTGAACGAGCTCTACATTATGTGAATGAAATGAAACAAACGGGGTTGGCTGTGAATGGAGTTATATGTAATTCTTTGATTAAACTTTACACGAAAGTTGGGTTTTTGAAAGATGCAGAAGAAGCTTATTATATGCTTCAAAGATTAAACGTGGGTCCGGATGTTTATTGTTCAAATTGTATGATTGACTTGTACACCGAACAGTCAATGTTGAAACCAGCAGAGGAAATTTTTGAAAAGTTGAAAAGAAATGGAATTGCAAATGAGTTTTCTTACGCGATGATGCTGTGTATGTACAAGAAAATTGGGAGCTTTGACGAGGCTTTTGAGATAGCAAAAGAGATGAGGGAATTAGGGTTGATGACTGATTTGTTGAGTTATAATCATGTTCTTGGATTGTATGCGTTAGATGGTAGGTTTAAGGAGGCGGTAATGATCTTTAAGGAGATGATTGAATCGGGTGTTGAACCGACTGAGTCGACTTTTAAATCACTTGGTGTTGTTCTTATGAAACATGGTGTTTCAAAGAAAGCGGTTAAGAATCTTGAAATTATGTGGAGAGATGATTGTCAAAGTGGTTTGGAAGTGTGGATGGCGACTCTTGATTCGGTTAGTGGTATGGTTTATCATGATATTAGTGACCGATGATAGTTTTTTGTATTATTAGATCATAATTTAGAATGTTGGTTTTACTTTGTTGTATGTTCATAGAAATGTTTTTGAGTTTTGGAAAAGAATTACATAATTACAAGGCTATTGTTTACAAGTTTAATATGATATCATCACTAGTCTTACGTTTACAGGTCAAGTATTTGTATGTTTTAACTTTTATTATAAATATGAATATCGCACCAAATAGACTTAATTTTATCCGCACAAAACTTTTTTAAGCGTTTGGTGCATATTCTTGAATGGTTTCATATGAATATCTGTTTTTCCTTTTGGAGGGAATTTAATTGTTGATATTGTAAGGGCCAATTGTGCTGCTGTTGGTACTTTCAAACCCAGTAGAGATTCAGATTTTATATGGGTCGCCGGTCGGGTTACTATGTTAATGTGGTCACTGTTTCAACTTTGAACTATGAGTCAGCTGGTGTTGGGTTCAACTGGTATTGTCTGTCTGCTGCAGTTATCTCAAATTACAGCAATGGGTATGGTATAAACACGCTCAGTTGATCTCAATGGCTGCTGATTGGGGCAGAGAGTCTTTGTATTCGTTGTGAAAGAAGCGGACAACGGCGGCCTATCAGTTTTGACACCAGCAGGGAGCCCGATTCATACCGGAGAAGTACTAGGGTGAGGCGCATTGATTCCAGCGAGATTAAAATATTATGAGATGAGTTTGTTAGTTTTCTTCTCCCAACTCTTTCCTCTGTAATTCTGTTTTCCCACTTCATTCTCTTTGATTATAAATTTTAAAACACCCCCTGCAAATTCAGTGTACTATTATTATTGAAGTGGAAAGACAAATGGTATTGTATAGTATATATGAGTTTTTGTGGGAAAATAATGAGGTGAGAGAAAAAAAAATAATCCTAACTATATCAAAATTTCCAAAACAACCCTTAAAATATGTAATGAGAAGACGCATTGGGAAAATAAACGACCATATTTTTTAACGAGTCAAAATGTGACACGTGTAAAGGTACTGACACACCATACGAGATTTTTAAAAATCTCGTCTGGTCCGACAATATTTTTAAGTTAATTAACTTTTTAAAAAACCGTCTCTCCAGACGGTTTTTTTATGTTTCTCGTCCGGTACGTTCAAATTATTATTAATCCTATCTTCATCTTCATCTTCATCTTCTTCTTCATACCTACAAGATCTAATACCCACCTCCACGACCACCGCCACCACCACGGCCACCACCGCCATAAACACCGCCACCGCCATTGGGACACTCCCTAGCCATGTGACCATCCTCCCCAGACTTAAAACAACCACTACCGCCTCCACCACCTCCATAACCACCACCACCACCGTAACCACCACCACCTCCGCCGCCGTAACAATCACCACCACCATACCCACCTCCACGTCCTCCGCCACGTCCACCTCCATTATAACCACCACCGCCTCCACCACCATAACGATCACCACCGCCACCGCCGCCGCCACGGGTACTTCCCTGAACCGGTCTTCACTAGATTTGGTGGAGGCGGTGGTGGGTTCATTGATAATCCGCAACACTTCCAGATCAGTAATCGGACCGGCATCCTTGGTTGCTGTTCTTTGAGAATCATTGAAGTAAGCAGGAACTGTGACAACAGCTTTAGTCACCTTGTCGTTTAGAAACTTTGAGGCGTCATCCACAAGCTTTCTCAAAACCTGCCATCAATCATTATACCTCACTTAGAAGCAACACTAAACTTCATAACCAGATACATTATGCTTGTAACTAAAGCATCTAACCATGAACATATGAAAAAAAGACTTACATGGCACTCAACAACAATCATAAGTTACACCATTGGATTGCTAATTTGAGTTGGAGCATTAAATGCAAATAAAATTAGGCTTGCAAAAAACCGAAAGAGAATTAAATTCAGGTACCTGTGCAGATATTTCTTCAGCAGCAAATGTATCTGGTTACGGTGGTGGTGGTGGTTATGGAGGTGGTGGAGGCGGTGGTGGTTGTTTTAAGTGTGCGGAGGATGATCACATGGCTAGGGAGTGTCCCAATGGCGGTGTCGGTGGTTACGGCGGTGGTGGCCGTGGTGGTGGCGGTGGTCGTGAAGGTGGGTATTAGATCTTGTAGGTATGAAGAAGAAGATGAAGATGAAGTTAAGATAAATAATAATTTGAACGTACCAGACGAGAAACATAAAAAAACCGTCTGGAGAGTCGGTTTTTTAAAAAGTTAATTAACTTAAAAATATGGTCGGACCAGACGAGATTTTTAAAAATCTCGTCTGGTGTGTCAGTTGCTTTACACGTGTCACATTTTGACTGGTTAAAAAATATGGTCGTTTATTTTCCCAATGCGTCTTCTCAGTACATATTTTAAGGGTTGTTTTGGGAATCTTGATATAGTTAGGATTTTTTTCTCTCTCTCCTTATTTGGATCATTTTGGGAATTTTCCCGAGTTTTTGTACCCGTGCGTTGTGTCGTGCAAGCGTTATAGGTATACAACAGGTCACATTTGTAGATAATGAAACGAATACCCACACTGGTATAGATGTTGTCCGATCAGTATTGGTTTGGTTCATTTTATTACCAATATGGTTCCGCAAATAGGTATGTTTATGACACAACGAAATACAATATTCTTAACATAACTTGTACGATACAAAAAAGAAAAGTTTGTTTACAATCGTTTTATTACACGAAAGCTGTTTGATTTAACTGAAAAATGAAGTCGTGTAACCCAAACAATAAAGTCGTGTTTTACATCAATTGAACCAAAAGAGGAATACCGATACTGGTTCCATTGAAATTATCAAAAAAAAAAAAAAACAAAAAACGCAATCCTATTCTTGAATGTTATCACGTTGATACAAGTCCATACATAATACAGTTTATAGGGAGAGATACAAATTTTGGGGACATGAGTATGTTTTTGTTTCTCTCTTTTTAAGAAACAAATATGCCATGCTAGAGATGCAAGTGGCTGACACGTGTCAAGACAAATGTGCAACAAAAGGTTGTAGTTTAAGCAAAATAGTGTGAGACAATAGAATTTTCACAATTATTAATAGTTATAAATGAGGAGAGGTAAGGCTGTCTACATCTTACCCTCCTCAGACACTATCATAGCTTTGCTATTGGTGGGATATACTGAGTGCGATGATGATGATATTAATAGTTATAAATGAAAGATGTGAATTGCCGTATTTTGAAATGGTCAAACATCACACTATATAAACGTTGCTGGAAACACTCCGAGCGAGATGCAATAAACCAAAATATGGTATTTTCCTCTCAAATAAGGGTACTTGTATGCATCTAACGACTATAACTAAGGAGGTAAATAAAAATATACCGTTACCGAGGTAAAAACATTTGTTTGTTTGATCAATTTTAATTTGAAATTAGTCGGTATGAGATTCATTCTACGATTCTAGTAATCCACATAAGGTTTAACAAAGGCTATAAATCAAACCAGGGGGCAATGTGGAATTAAACAAACTATAGTACAGGGGGCCTTATAAAACCCACCCAATCAGCAGTTTGTGTTGCATATACAGACATCAGTCGTTACAAGTAAGTGATTAGGGTTCTACGCCACAGCGGGCCGCATGCGCGCCCCCGGCGATCACTCTACGCCACAGCGGGCCGCATGGGCGCCCCCGGCGATCACTCTACGCCACAGCGGGCCGCATGCGCGCCCCCGGCGATCACTCTACGCCACAGCGGGCCGCATGCGCGCCCCCGGCGATCACTCTACGCCACAGCGGGCCGCATGGGCGCCCCCGGCGATCACTCTACGCCACAGCGGGCCGCATGCGCGCCCCCGGCGATCACTCTACGCCACAGCGGGCCGCATGCGCGCCCCCGGCGATCACTCTACGCCACAGCGGACGCATATCACATGCTCATGAAGACAGCCAAAACCTACGCTCGTGGCGCATATCACATGCTCACGCATCACACATGCTCACGCGTATCACGTATGCTCACGCCTACCACATTTGCTCACGCATCACGTATGCTCACGCATATCACATGCTCACGCATCTCATATGCTCACGCATCACATATGTTATTGGGCTTCACGTACGCTCATGCATATTAGATGCTCACGCATCATGCACGCTCACGCACCACATCTGCGCGTGAGAATAAAGGAGACATTGCGCAGGCCGCGCGTAAGCGACAAAACAAATGAACAGTCTAATCCAAATCAGGATAAGAACAACCATGATTGTACTCATATGGCTACGCGCCATACTTAAAGGTTGGGAATCCTCATAATATCCCATATGGCTACACGCCATACTTAAAGGTTGGGAATCCTCATAATATCCCATATGGCTACGCGCCATACTTAAAGGTTGGGAATCCTCATAATATCCCATATGGCTACGCCCCATACTTAAAGGTTGGGAATCCTCATAATATCCCATATGGCTACGCGCCATACTTAAAGGTTGGGAATCCTCATAATATCCCATATGGCTACGCGCCATACTTAAAGGTTGCGAATCCTCATAATATCCCATATGGCTACGCGCCATACTTAAAGGTTGGGAATCCTCATAATATCCCATATGGCTACGCGCCAAACTTAAAGGTTGGGAATCCTCATAAACCCATAGGCCACGCGCCAAGCTTAAAGGTTGGGCACACCTCATAATTTGCCCGAGGATGGGAACCATGCAATACATCCACTTTTAGTTGACATGTTTTTGCAGGTTCGGCTACGAGCCGCACAAACACCTATGACATCATTATTATTATCTGGCCATTTGTGCCTCCATTATTATTTTGAAAACAGGCCGGGATATTCATCCTGCGCGGAGGAGGCCCTTGTGGGCCAGTCATTATCATCATTTTATAGCTAGTAAGTCGCCTCGCGCGCAAGCTTTTATTATTCTTATATCTCGTAAGACGCCTCGCGCGCAAGCTTTTATTATTCTTATAGCTCGTAAGACGTCACGCGCGCAGGCTTCATTATTCTCATAGATCCGTAAGTCGCCTCGCGCGCAAGCTTCATTATTTTTACAGCTCGTAAGTCGCCTCACGCGCGCAAGCTTTATTATTCATATAGCTCGTAAGACGCCTCGCGCACAAGCTTTTATTATTCTTATAGCTCGTAAGACGCCACGCGCGCAGGCTTCATTATTCTCATAGATCCGTAAGTCGCCTCGCGCGCAGGCTTCAATATTGTTACAGCTCGTAAGTCGCCTCACGCGCGCAAGCTTTATTATTCATATAGCTCGTAAGACGCCACGCGCGCAGGCTTCATTATTCTCATAGATCCGTAAGTCGCCTCGCGCGCAGGCTTCATTATTTTTACAGCTCGTAAGTCGCCTCACGCGCGCAAGCTTTATTATTCATATAGCTCGTAAGACGCCTCGCACGCAAGCTTTTATTATTCTTATAGCTCGTAAGACGCCTCGCGCGCAAGCTTTTATTATTCTTATAGCTCGTAAGACGCCACGCGCGCAGGCTTCATTATTCTCATAGATCCGTAAGTCGCCTCGCACGCAGTCTTCATTATTTTTACAGCTCGTAAGTCGCCTCACGCGCGCAAGCTTTATTATTCATATAGCTCGTAAGACGCCTCGCGCGCAAGCTTTTATTATTCTTATAGCTCGTAAGACGCCCTGCGTGCAAGCTTTTATTATTCTTATAGCTCGTAAGACGCCACGTGCGCAGGCTTCATTATTCTCATAGATCCATAAGTCGCCTCGCGCGCAGGCTTCATCATTTTTACAGCTCGTAAGTCGCCTCACGCGCGCAAGCTTTATTATTCTTATAGCTCGTAAGTCGCCTCGCGCGCAAGCTTTTATTATTCTCATAGCTCCTAAGTCGCCTCGCGCGCAAGCTTTATTATTCTCATAGCTCGTAAGTCGCCTCGCGCGCAGGCTTTTATTATTCGGCGTGCTATATCTTATTCATGCTAGTGCACCATCATTATCATAAAAACCACAACACGTCACCATCATGAAGAAAACCTCACAAAACTCAAAGACAATAAAGATAAGGCCGAAGAAAAGGGAAAAAACCGCCTCACGCCCTAACACACCTCATAAAGTCCAACGCTCCACCTAAACGCTTGCGCGCCCAGGAGCAACGCTGGACTTGGGGGGGCTTGTAGGGGTATGGTACTAAACCCGGTTTTACGACCTTAAATTTATTATGTTTGGCTTATTTTATTATATGGACTAATACATTGTTATTGGGCTAAGGGGGTTTTGTGGAGGTAACCCTAACTGGGCTAGGCCCATTAGGGTACCATGATGGTGGCCATGAGGCTCCCTATATAAGGAGGTCTCCACCTCCTTATTAGGGGTTGGTCATTCTCAATAAGAGCCACCACCATATTTTTGTGTCTGTAAACAAGAGATCCTTGAGATTTCTTAGCAGTCACCTCCACACCCCCGAAAGGCCATTGCAGATCTCAGGCAACCGGAGAAGAAGATCAAGACGTGGTTCGTTCATCTCGAAATCCGTGGAAACATCGTCATGGATCAGGTCAGGTTTATTTCATGTTTCGACATATTTCACCGTACTGTAATTGAATCAGTTTAATTATAATGCAGCTAACCAATGGATGCAATTCACGCTTCATCGTTAATTAAGATCAGACCTGCAGATTTAAGATATCAGAGTAGGCTTAATTGTATGGATTCTAGTAATTCTAGTACACCTGGAGGTGTCAAACCACCCTTGAAGCTGACCGGCGATTCGTTTATTAGACCTCATCTTAGAGACCTGTCTCCGTATCAGCCTATATTGCCGTTCGAGGTACTCCGTTTATCGATTATGTTGTGCATGTATGTTACTTGATTTAATCATGCATACTTATTGTTATTATTCTTTCAAATGCCCTAATTTTCATTTCTAAATGTTCCGGTTTTTGTGCGACTTTTTAAAGTTTAATTTGTGTATTTGTTTATTATCATTTTTACAAATTTTTGAGCACATTGGTCTATATTAACAAGACTCCCCTTGTTGTGTCATTATTGGAAGAAGGGTATTTTGGTAACATTCAAAACACCAACCATGTGTAGTGGTAAAGCCCCACCCTTGGGAGTTTGCGACACGTGGCGTCCCAGTCAACAATGAGACTTTTTGCAAAAAGTGGTGTAGTGGTAAAAAACCCTTGCAGTCATTACTCAATTATTATAAATTAAATGAAAAATAAATAACATAAATATTTGATTGGTTGGAGTTTGTGGGGAAAAACTTGATTGGTTGGAGGATTAAAGGGGGTGGCGTCTTGTACAAAACACCCAAACCAAAAACACCACCACGCCCAGGGGGGCTGTGTTCCCTGGCATTTTGGGGGCGTTTTCCAAGCCCACAACGCCCACTACGTTCAGTCTGATAGGATGCAAATTTTTGGCCAGATAAACTAACAAAAGTTCCATGAATCATTTTGTTATTTAATTGCCTGAATAATGCCATTGCTAGATATATCTTCGTCTTTATAACATTTTATATTGCCAAAATTACTAAAAGCAGACAAAGTGTATAACGTAGGTCTTTGTTTAACAAGTTCAGGCTGCATGTGACATTGGTCCTTTTTATTGTCTCTTATTTGAGAAAATGGATTGACATGATGGTATGATACTTGTATTTCTATTAAGTTGAGTTTATTTGAATATTTATCTGAACTTGGAAATAAGTAAGAAATAATTTCTCTTGTTTCTTTGGTAATTGGTAATGGTTGAAGTCTTAAAAAGATTTTAATATATGGTTTTTCATAATTCGAGTATAAGTTTCTATACAGGTTCTGTCAACTCGACTTGGTAGGAAGCCTGAGGATATTGTGAAATTGGATGCAAATGAGAACCCATATGGCCCACCTCCAGAGGTAAATTTGGTATATATGTGTGATAAGTATAACTCGGACATTATATAAAACTCCTTTTAGTAAAAGAAATACAATGCGTTTATCTGTTCTTTAGAAAATGTTTGTTAGGGGTGTGCATGAAACGAAAAAACTTTCGTAAAACCAAACTTTCGGTTTGGTTTTTGTTTTGGACGTAATATGAACTGAGAAAACTGAAACCGAACCTAAATGATATAACCAGTTTTCAGCCAAAAATTTAGTCCTAAAGTTTTAGGCCCAGAGCCCAAGATTAATAATTTTTTGCCAAAATGATAAAACCAAAAAAAACTGAAGTTGAACCGAAACTGAACGGTTTTGAAAAACTCAAAAATCAAACGATGTTGTAAAGCTCAAAAACCAAATTTTGCGGTTTTTGGCTCGGTTTTAGTCCAAAACCAACCGATGCACACCCCTAAACTGTTTGCTAATGGCTCAGCACCATATTCGATATTGTAAATTTCCACATATTTATACAATCAACCGATTCAAAATTTTGCAGGTTTTTGAGGCATTGGGGCAATTGAAATTTCCTTATATTTATCCCGACCCTGAAAGCCTTACACTGCGTGGGGCACTCGCTGAGGATTCTGGTCTTGAATCTGAGTATATTCTTGTAGGATGTGGTGCTGATGAGCTAATTGATCTTATTATGAGGTTAGTCATACACTTCCTTATGCCCATTTTCAGTTATTTCAGGCTTGCAGATTTTTTATGAGATTGAATTGATGATTTCTTATGCAATAATATAAAAATTCTAATTCTTTGAACATGTTTTATCTGAAGTTGCGACTTGTGACCTTTATATGTCATAGGTGTGTGCTAGATCCAGGTGACAGTATTGTTGATTGTCCTCCAACTTTTACAATGTATGCGTTTGATGCTGCTGTCAATTGTGCACGTGTTATTAAGGGTAAGGTTTTTCAAAGTGTTGAAAGTGGTGTATATAAATGCATATTCAACACAATTAGATGATTTTGATTATAAAGTTTTTTAATTTTATTTAACACAATTAACTGCTACTAAGTGATATTGTGGTTGATTGAGCAGTACCTCGGAATATGGACTTTAGCTTGGATGTACAAAGAATTACTGAAGTCGTTGAACACGAAAAACCAAAAATCATTTTTCTAACTTCTCCTAACAACCCAGATGGCAGGTAATCTATGGTTGTTGCTAGTTATTGTTTTAACCTTGCAAATCTTAATATTTTGTGTTATAACGTATTTCATGACAGTGTGATTAGTGATGATGTTTTATTGAAGATACTTGATCTTCCGATACTCGTTGTACTGGATGAAGCCTACATTGAATTTTCAGGACTTGAATCTAAGATGCAATGGGTGAAAAAACATGAGAATCTTATTGTTCTTAGGACATTTAGTAAACGAGCAGGTATATTTCATATTTTTTATAAAATTTATTTATATAAATACACGTGTGATGATAAGTTATAACCGTAAAACAGGCCTAGCTGGATTACGAGTAGGATATGGAGCGTTTCCTTTGAGTATTATTGAATATTTGTGGAGAGCAAAACAACCGTATAACGTGTTGGTTGCTGCTGAAGTTTCTGCGTGTGCAGCATTGAAGAACCCTGTGTATTTGGAGGTAAAATAGTTATACAGATTGTTCATATTGTGATCATGGTATCGATCATGGCATTTTTTTTAATTGCAGAAAGTTAAAGTTTCCCTGGTACAAGAAAGAGAGAGGCTCTTCAAGCTTTTGAAACAAGTGCCGTTTCTAAATCCGTATCCGAGCTTTTCTAATTTTATTCTTTGTGAGGTTACGAATGGAAGAGATGCTAAGAAGCTAAAGGTACAACTTTATATTATTGTTCATGATATATATTAATATCAATACTTTAGAAGATGAAGTATTAATATCAATGATAAAAACAGGTTCTGTGAAAGACAATATATTGATATTAACTATAATAGCATTATGTGTATGAGCAATGTTTTAAGTTATCAAATATATATGTAGACCGTAAATGTTAATACGCATCCTCAATTATCTGATAAAAAATATTATTTTATAAAACAATAGGTTGGTTATTTTTTTAAAATGTTAAATTTTAATATACAAGAAAATATTTAAGTGACTAATATTTTTTGTTGGGACATTTAATATCATATAAGAAAATAGGTTGTTGACCATGCATTTTTGTGCTAAATGATAGAAAATGACCAATTTAATCTAGAGTATGACATAAATGTTTTTTTTGTTTCTCCTGAATGTATAAATTAAATGGGACATGAAATGATTATCTATTAAGTAATGTAAATTATTAGATCTACATTATTTATGAAATAATCATTTTCTATGTCATTTAGATTATACATTCAGGACAAACAAAAGCAAACATTTATATCGTACTCTAGATTAAAAAGTAATTTTCTATCATTCAAGTATGAAAAAGCATAATCAACGACCTATTTTCTTATATGGTATAAATGTCCCATAAAAAAAATATTTGTTGGTCACTTGCTTGAATATTTTTCTCGTATATTAAACACATTAAGAAACAAATAACCAATTTTCTTACAAAATAATAATTTTATTGGAATCTGAGGAAGTGTATTTAATTTTCTGCTTCAAGTATATTTCGATATTCAATGATATCACTTAAACACCATTTGGACATTTACAGGAAGACCTTGCAAAAATGGGAGTGATGATACGCCACTACAGCAACAAAGAATTGAAAGGTTATATTCGTGTCTCTGTTGGTAAACCGGAACAAACCGATGCTTTAATGGATTGCATCAACCGTCTATCTTAAGGTAGCAGGTTTTATTGGACGGTTAGTTTCTTGCTTTTGTGTTCTAAAAACCTTAATAATGTCACCACTTTTTGCATCCTGTGAAAATTGAAGTTGAGATATGAAGCTCCATAAAACATCTGGTGTGAGCTTCAGTTTTTAACAAGATTCTTTGTAAAATTATATGATAGATTGAAAGGAACGGTTTTTTCTTTTTGGATGTTGAAGGTCTCATAATATGTTTCCTCCATGTGATCATTGTTGTGGATAACATATGACATGATTTCGAGTTTTAAAGGGATATAATATTTAGGAAAAGAAAGCGGCATAAGCAGAATATTGAATATTTAGTGGTTTATGATATATGAAAATGTAATTTTAACTATTAGTTAATTATCCACACGAATGCGTCTTGTTAACATCTTTATGCTTATGAATGAAATGAACTAAAGCACCATAGAGACGTTCTCTTAGTCTACGTGTGTCTATAAGTTCCACAAATAATGTGTTTATTAAGTGATCGTTAAGCTCGATTTAGATACGTGTCATTTATCCTTAAATTGATGTAATGTGTGCTCAAGGATATGTACTGATTCTTTTCCTCTATGCTTCTCATGTCTTGAGTTGTTTGGCGTCTGGCGAGCTTCGCCTTATCATTGACAATCTGTCGATCTTGTTCTTTGACCTTGATTCTTCGGCTAACATTTTTTTAACTTAAAACTTCACTTGATTCATTGCATATAAGTTGAGGAACCAAAATAACAAAAACGAGCATATAATGTTTTATGCATACAACCTTGATGCGTGTTATGAACTTGTTAATGAAGTGTATGATGAGACGAACATTGAGAAAGGAAGAGTTCAAGTGGTACCAACTTCAAACCCGTAAGATCACATCTATTCAGATGAGCCAAAGAGCTATTATTTTTTCTTAACCTGGATATTGCAAGTATATGAAGATCATTAACACTTCAAAGTTCAAACAAGCAACAACTCTTATATGTCAAAAGAGTCCTTTGCAAGTATTCAAAACGTGTAGTGTTCAACTAGTGAAAACGTTGGAGAAACATGGGGAACAAGAACATGTGATAACATCAATATAATCAAAGTAATGCAATTCTTTTAAAAGATTAATTATCAAATTATGTGTTTTCACTATTAGATTTAGAATCATTTATAAAATTACTCAATCGTCCATAACTTTAATATAGTAAAACAGTTACAATATATGTTCATGTATTCTTATTATTAATATTTTACATTTTATTATTTTATTTATACCTGTACATAAAACATATATAGTATCATGAAAAATGAAATTCATTAGGTTTATGAATACATAAGCTCAAATGGTCACAACGAATCAGTAGGTCCCATGAACACAATAAACAGTTCAGACTCAATTAACTCATTTAAATCTATCATCTATTTCAAAAATCAATCAATATTTGAAAATTTGCTTTATATTTTACTTATCTAAATATTATATCAAATTTAAATACCTGGTTAGTTTTATAATACTTTATCTATAACAAACTGTCCTTTACTTATTTTTTATTCACTATACAATTTATATTTGTAAAATTTTTACGGGTGTCACATAAATAATTACTAATTACATTTAATACTTAAATAATAAATTTATATTCTCATTGTCATCAAAATAAGCAGCGAATATACAAAGTGAATAAAACTTTATAGTGCGAAAAGAAATATTTTGATTTCACTATAAAATATTTATTTGATTTAACAGTTTAGATGTGGACACCACACTTTCAAAAATCATAAATTAATCAATCATCATCATCATCATCATCATCAAAACTTAGCCAAATAACTAAATTAAATATACGAGTGACACTAGGTGATCAATCCATACATATAGTCAAGGTCCATTTATTTCTCAACACATATAAGTAACCTCTTTCCCTTAAAACATAAAATAAAAGATAACCTTCAAGCAAAAACATTAAAATTTAAATAATAATAATAATAAAACAAATATGTTGTATATCGCTTCACATTTGAGATATAAAGAAAGAAAGAAAGAACTGATTTCCGAGCTAACAATCGCATTTTTTGGGATGTTTCAGTTTCACACATAACACCATAAACACACACAACAATTACACACAAAATCAAGATTCAAGAAGTCAATAATATAATATACACCAATTGAATTAATGGCGTCATGGTTCAATTGGAATTGGGTTTCTTCTCTTCGAATTGCTCTTCTTCTGCTACTCATCGCCGCCATCGCAGTCGCCTGTTTTACACTTCCTGTCGAAAAGGTGTTTAATTTGTTATTAATTATTGTTTGTTTATGCATTTGGGATGTGGGATTTGTGTGTTTTGTGATAAAGATTGAATCTTTTTGGTTGGGTTGATGTGATTTGATGTGATTGAGTTAGTTTATTTGTGCTAGGGTTTTGATTTTGGTTTTGTGTGTTTAGACATTGAAGGACTTCTTGTTGTGGGTGGAAGATGATCTTGGTCCTTGGGGTCCTCTGGCATTGTAAGTGTTGTGAATTTTAGTGATGTGTGCATGGTTTAAAGATTGTTTGGTTATAAAGTTGACTTTCTTGGTTTTGTTGAGTTTAAGACTGTTTGAATTTGGGACATAGATTTTGTTCAAGACTGGCTTTTGAACAAAAGTTAACTTTTTGGTTTTCTTGAGTTTGGGACGGTTTGAATTTGAACAAAAATCTTGCATTTCTTGAATCTTGAGTTCAAGACTGTTTGGATTTTGAAGAAAAATATTGTTCAAGACTGGTTCTTAAAAAAGTCAGCATCTTGTTTTCCCTGAGTTTGAGACTGTTTGAATTTGAACAAAAAACTTCCATTTCTTGAATTCAAGACTGTTTGAATTTGATTAAAAAACTTGCATTTCTTAAATTCAAGACTGTTTGAACATGGAACAAAAATCTTGTTCAAGACTGCTTTTTGAAAAAGCCAACATCTTGTTTATCTAGAATTTAAAAGTGCTTAAATTTGGAACAAAAATCTCGGGTTATTGAAAAGTCAACATCTTGTTTTGCTTGGTTCAAGACTATTTGAACGTGGAACAAGAATCTTGCATTTTTTGAATCTTGATTCATTTCACCCATTTTGTTGGTTAAAAAAAGATATTTTTTGGTCAGATTATGGTTTTTGTCTTTACATCAGTCTTATTAATTGAACCCGATCGGTATTATAAACCGCTTTGGTTTGCGGTGTGCAGGGCTGTTGCATATATTCCTTTAACAATTCTTGCAGTTCCTGCATCAGTACTTACTGTAAGATCTCAACACTACACAAGTGCTTTTGTTATGTGTATATGTATATATGTAGGTGTGTATGCATTTATTGGTGTTTGTTTGTTCCAGCTAGGTGGTGGCTATCTGTTTGGTTTGCCAATGGGTTTTCTTGCCGACTCTATTGGTGCGGTGATTGGTGCAACTGCAGCATTCCTTCTTGGGAGAACAGTAGGTTTCATGGTTTTTGTTAATATTATTATGTAGAATATTGTTAATCTTGTTTCTCCTAAGTTTTTTGTAGATTGGGAAAACGTATGTCATTTCTAAGTTGGGTGATTATCCAAAGTTTCGAGCAGTTGCAATTGCCATTCAGAAATCTGGATTTAAGGTTTGTTTAAAATCCACTTTGAACCCCCCATTTTTATTTTATCATATGTTTAAGATGTTTTTTAATAACATACGCGATTATATTGAGGGGTTTTCTTATTTTGGCAGATTGTGCTGCTGCTTCGGCTTGTTCCGTTACTTCCGTTTAATATGTTGAATTACCTTTTGTCTGTTACTCCGATTTCCGTTTGGGAGTATATGATGGCTTCATGGTTGGGAATGATGGTATTATCACTTCTCTACGTTTATCTTTTAAAATGATCTTAAGTTTCTCTTTTTTCCCCTTATTTTATGTGTTTATAGCTTTAAGTTGATGTGATGTGTGTAGTTCTAGGCATTTGTACATCTGCACATACATGTATCTTACTCAAAACTTTTTATGTGACTGTGCAGCCAATCACGTTGGCACTTGTATATGTTGGGACAACTTTGAAGGACTTAGCTGATGTTACACATGGATGGAGTAGATTTTCCAAAACTCGTTGGGTAAGATTTTTATTATTACTATTTTTTCTTTTGCGTGTGTGTGTTAATCTTATTTAAACACATTCTTCATTGTTTCTTCTTCTAAAGAATAAATTTTTGAACACATCTTGTAACATATTATAGATGGAGATTACTAAATACCAATACATAACATTTTTTGTACTGTGTTGTCATTGTATATAAATCTTGATTTTGTATACATAAACAATCAAATCAATGGTTCACATGTATATTTTTAATTTTGTACTTTACTCACGTCTAATGAACAATCAAACTAATATGTTCTTGTATGTTTTTTGAATTTATGTTGTTTACCTACAAATGTTTGTACACGTAAACGAACAATCAAACTAATTTGCTCATTTGTTTTTTTCCAAATTTTAGGAGAGAGATTACATTTATACCCTTTTTCTTTTATTTTTAGTTTTATAAGATTGGGAAAATGAAATGACGTAGATTTGTTTTGCATCACCTCACAATATATAGTGTTCTGTTGGATCTTGGCACTCACTACTTTTTACTTTTTGGTGTACGCAGGCACTTGTTATTCTAAGTTTTGTGGTTTCTGGTAAGTTGCTACATATACATAATCATTCTTATATTAAGACAACAATAACATTTTTGTTTGTATCATGCGTAATGATGCATACTTATAAATGTTTTCAGTGATCCTAATGGCGGTGGTTACCAAAGTTGCAAAGTCGGCTCTTGAAAAAGCTTTGACTGAAGGTATTGATATAGATGGAAGTGGCTCAGAGAGCTCATCTGTCGTGGATGAGGCGCGGGTAGATATCCATGAGTCATTACTAGTAAAAGGTTAATTAATGTTTCTAAACAATGATTCAAAACATTTTTCATTATATTTATACATTTGATGTATAGTAAATTTCCCGATCTTAGCCTGTTGTACCGCGCCTACGAAAGTGTTATACATTAACTTATATCATTCATATGCGGGTATATATGCACGTCCTTTTTTACTTTCAAGTTTTTAAGCACATGACAGAGGGTGGACCTTTTAGTTCATGTACTAAAGAAGGGTCATGCTCTTTCATGAAGTGATAAAAGTTGTGCTTAATGTTTAATCCCCTATATGTTTTTTTAATGTTTCTTTTGAAAGGCCAATATCATATATATATATATATATATATATATATATATATATATATATATATATATATATATAAAAGAAAGAAGGAACCAGTTGTAAGCCACAAGAGACCTAAAATGAAAATAAAGTACAAAAACAAGACGAACTACATAAAAGAGCATGAACCTTCTTTAGCTCGATCATGTACTAAAGAAGGTTTAATCCCCTTTATGTACCCAAAGTTTAATGGCAAATAATACGGCCTTCAAGTTACTTACACTCCACTCATTTCCTCCACACATTTATTAATAACTAGGTTAGTTAACCGTGTGATACACGGGTTGTATAAATGACAATGAGAAATAAATAAAGATAAAGATGTTTAGTAAATGACCCAATATGAAATATAAAAATTATGTATGTTCAACAAATTAGATATACACGGTTTGTATAGTGAACCATGAAATTTGAGGGGCCATATGCACAAGATAAATGAAATCTATAAGTCATACAATTTTTGAAGGTAAATCTGTAACTAAAATCTGCACAAACAAAATATAAATATAAACAATCTGCTTAAAAACAAAATCTGCAAATACATATTTTTTGCAGAAACATAACCTGCTAGAAAATTGGAGAAACTATGCATCATCTACAACCTGAATATACATTTGCTAAATCACTTGTTGTATAAACACCTGCACGCCTCAACGCAGGGTATAAAAACTCAGTTAAATTAATGACAGATTATAACACATCTATTATAAAAATCATAATATTTTCATATGAAAATAGTCAATCCATTCCAACATATTTTATAGCAAAATGTGTTTTGAGATGATAATGACCTATATCAACCCATTCTAATAGTCTATCCATTCCAATATTAATGAATTCTAATACTATTAGTGAAATAGATGAGCAAGCATAACCTGATCATATAAAAATATATGTTAATATTATTTAAATTTCGACATGATCATATAAGATATATATATTGGGGAAGGATCATGAGAGAACTCCTTGTAAGGGAGAGAACTACAGAACTATTAAGTAGAGAGTTATTTTTGTAAATTGCTCCAATGGAGAACAATTCATGTCTTCTCTGGTTGACCACATTCCCCTGTTCAACAATCCAATAGAAACCATAGTTCAAGCAGAAATTAGCACCTGCAAATCAGAAATCATGACAACTCGGTTATTCTAAACCCTAATCAACGATTATTTCAATCGTTTAACATGTCAATTGCATGTTTTTGTAAGTTGATTGTTTTCTTCTTTACTCGTTCATGATTTTTAATTGATATACAATTGTTTTACTACTAAATCGATTAGGTGTTGCTTCTCCTGGGTGTTCTACAAGCAAAATTGACATTGTAATTGCAGAATTGCGCGAATCTAGGTTAAAATCAGTTGCTACTCGATGAAGGTATCTAATTTGTTGATAGGGGTGATCATATGTTGATATTGATTCACTATCTGCTTATTCAATTGCAGTATGGTGAATTTGATCAACAAGTTTGTAATATGCTACATATATGTAATATAACGTATAGTAGTACATATATGTAATATAATGTATTCAAGTAATATATATTAGCTGCATACAAATACAAACCCTTGGAAGCTATTATTGAACATTTTTGTGATGGGTGGTCACTTTGTGCTTATATTTTGTCTTCATTCGTCTAATATTCTGACTCAGTCACAACTTTGTTTCAGGTAAAGTGATTTGATTTGCTTTTTTTCTTAGCTGTAGATGCATGTATTTTAATGGTTTAGAAGTTGTGTTTTTCTTTTGTGTGTTGTTTGTTGTTGTTGACGGTGGTTTACGGATTGCATACTGTCACACCCTCAATTTCCACATGCGGGGTTTTACCGCGAGGCGCGTGACAAACCAGGATCTCAATCATTAGTTACAACAAACAACGTCTAAATATTTTAAAATACTTTATTGCCCCATATTTGGGAAACCATTCAGATTTAATGTCTTAAGGTTTTAATATGCGGAAGCGTAACATAACGAGAAGCATCCCTAAACAAAACCAAATAGTATAAGGAGCCCAAAACATGCGCAAGCCATAACATTATTAAATAAAAGATTCCAACTTAAGATGCAATGTCTATTGGTGATCATGAATGCAACTCCTATCCTTACACTATCAGTGACCTGAGAAAGACATGCTAAAACGGGTCAACACGACGGTTAGTGAGTTCACAGTTTGAGTTTAAAAACAAGTTTGTCAAACAACCATTTAGTAAGTAAAAAGTGTAGTAGTAAAGCATGGATAATGTATACATTAGAAATACCGCTAGTTAATTAGGCTAGCAATCACGTTACATTAGTGTGTGTTCCATTGTGACCGAGGCTGACGTGTTAGTTTTGTTTGCCACCCACGAAGTCTAATATAAGACTAGTGTGTTTCTAGTAAATGAGACGCCCGGCGACTCCCTCAACCGAGAGCCCCGAGGGGGTTTGTCAAACCCAGTAGTACTACCTTTCATTACCCAGCCAATATACAATTGCTAACGGTCCAATGTGCATGGGGGACTTTAGTATAAGTTCACAATGTACACATGAGGTATTAAAAAGTCTACAATTATCCAAAAAGTTTGTATGTTGCATGCTTTCCCCCCAAAAGGAGTAAGTAAAAAGTGGGATAGTGAAACTCACCTCGAATGCGGTTCAAACTGAAAGTCAACTTCTTAAATCAATGTTGGTCTAGTGCCTAAATCACACAAGCACTATAAGTATTTGCTAAGCGATTCCTAGAATCCTTAGTATCCAAACAATTCTCTTGTTTATTTGAAGTTTGACCAAAGTTTGACTTTTTTGTTGACTTTGACCAAAGTTTGACTTTTGTTGACTTTGACTAAAGTTTGACTTTTCATTTGACTTTTGACCAAAAGGTCCAAGTTGTTGACCGTTGACTAAAAAGTCCAAGTCTCGATGACCGAAGACTAAAAATTGAGTTTTGTTTACCGTTTGACCAAAATGTTGACCGACGGCCCGTTGATGACTTTTGACCAATTCGTTAGACTTAGAATGTTTATATTATGTTCCTAGTCACAACTTTAACAACAATCAAGTAATATGCACTTAGCCACTTTTCATGAAATTCTATGACTAATTCCAACTCCTAATACTTTCAACATTTCACAAGTAAGACTAACCACTTAGTCAAGTAGTTCCAAGTTGACTCACAAAGTCAAAATTCTAATTAGCATAGTCAATATACTACAATTTATAACCATTTTAACTAATCAATATATTGATCACCCTTAACACATTTCAATCATTCATAAACCGATTTTTCTAATCAATCAAAACTTGGAATTAAATTACCAAATAAATCACACATATACTCACATGTATTAGGTATAACATATATTTTTCCCATAATTTTATAACTTACCAAAACATACAGATTATTCACACACTACATCAATCTAACTTTTAACTCTATCTCAACACAACAGTAAACAAACATTTGTCAAAAATTCCATACTTGTCCAATTGATGCAAGACCAATTGGAATAGATTTCTATTTCAATTTACAACATTCCAGAAGTGGAATTATCTCCATATCTATTTTCAACATCAAGTTATGCAATTTATAACACAACTCAGAAACTTTACCTCTAAATCAGATTTGCATCCTGATTTTATAAATTAATAAAAAGTACTCAAACAAAGTCCAAAAATTAAGATTCCCGACTTTATGAAAACTAGATTCAAAATACGTGTTCATAGAATCAAAAATCGACCAAAAACACAAACGTATCATCAAGTTATTCACCATACAATCCAAGACACAAAGTCTGCCAGCAAGCAGATTCAAACTACAATCCACTAAAAATCATAATCTTTACATCCTTATGATTCTAAATCGTCAAAGAACATTCTTACTCAATCAAATTTCATGTATTACTATTATCCATTTGATTTCATAAGAAAAGTAAAAACAATTATATTTATAAAAGAATCAAAATACTAGACCAAAATACATACAAATTCTTTTGACTCATCAAACTTTGATCATCCCCTTTTATGATCCAAATCATTTGGATACAAGGTTCATATGTATACAACAAAACATAAATACCTACCCTCTTGATTGATCCAAATGTTGACTTCCCTTGCTTCCCAATAATCACCAAACCTTTTGTGTATGAAAATGATATTGAAAGAGAGTGTTTGCAAAACAAAATGAGAGAGTGTGTGTGGGTGTGTGGTTCACGTCCAAAGAGAGAGAGAAGGGAAAGAGAAAGGCTTTGAACTCCAATAGTTTGTAACCTCCTTGTTATTAAAAATCCTTTACTAATGATTTAATAGAATAATAACACCTTAAGTTATTTTTATTAATCCATATGTGACATGTTACATAATTTATAAACATTTTCTATGTATTATAATCTAAGGTTCCATATAAATAACCAACATGTAACATGACATATAATGTAACTTGTTTAATCACCTAGCTTACTTACAAATCACATAATTATGTATCAACCATAATATAACATATTAATCACATAGCACATTATACTTATCATATACAGTACATGCTACATAACACGTTTATCATAACATGTATGACGAGTTTATTATTCTAGTTATAATTAGCCACTTATTCTTGTTTAAGTCACCAATGACACATTAACTTAAATGTACGCATACATGACACCACATGTACAAGAGTTCATATACATGACCCCACATGTATAAGAGTTCATTAACATAGTTAACAGAACTAACTGAGTTTACAGACGTAGTCAACAAGATTTAACTGTGTTTAGTTAACGAAGTTAACCTGAAATTTGGTAGTTGTCACACATACCAGATGTTCGAATAAATCATGTGAGTTTTGGAGTTGTTTTAACTGTCGATGCCTTTTTTTAATGATTTTGCCAAAGCATATTGCAGATATATGTATTTTATTGGCTTAGAAAACGTGTCGGTCAGGTTACATGTCAACATGATAACTTTTATACGATCCGAGTTTGCTTGGCCCGAAACACATTTTTTCCACAATTGTTTTCATACCAAGTTGGTAGGAGCAATACCACTATGTTAAGCAGGTTAGAAAAGATTTATTGTCTATTTATAATTTTTTATATACTATATGTGACTATACTTGTTTTTTTAAAAATAGGGTGAGGAACTATGCACCACGTTACAAAAACACACAAACGATGTCATGTCGCATCGGTAATATAAAGTGTGTTTCCTAGCCAATTAAGGCTGATTAATGGTGATATTAGTAAATGGACAACCTTGTGTTTTAAATTATGCAGAAGACTTGTGTGCATATGTTAACATATGCGTCAGACGTACAAGTCAAACTACTAATGTAATTAAACAAGTGTAGTTGATTTTGTTTAGGCTGTTTTGTTGATGTTGGATATGCATAAAATTTATAGATTTTATATAAAGTTGGTTTTTACTGCTTTTTAATAAAATTATTTTGTACTTTTTTTAGTTACAGTTGGGTCTTTAATGGAGGGCTAGTTTCGTTTATTTAAAATCTAGAAATTAATGGGTTGGTTTGGGTTTTTAAACGGGTTATTCGGGCCGAGTAGACAGATTTTATGGGCTTCCCGATTTACCAGCTAATGCACTTTTTAAATCGGGCTTTAAATGGGAATTTCTAACTTGCAATATGTAGCAAGCTGCAAACCCTTACCCGCTAACAAGAGGTGCATTACATACAACATTTTAAATTAGTCAAAATTTGTTATGTTTGTTTTGCATATGTCATGAGAAATATAGGTGCAAATTTACCCAATTTAGCTTCTTGAAATTTATAACCTGCAATTTGCAGCAGCTTGCATACACTGACCTGATAAACTGTTACTTTGCTGCAACTAATAGGCCAATTAAATGCACTTTATGTTCACAAAATTCTTATGCAGCATGAATGTGAACATATGCAAATTTATAATTTGATGAATGTAAATATATGTAATATGCAGCTTGAGTTACTCAAACTTGAAAAATCCAAGACATCCATCCAAACTTGAAATATCTAACATTAATGCAAGCAAAACACATAAAATCCAAACTTAAAAACTGATCCACCGAGCTTTTGGTGTTAATGGGTGTTGGTTCAATCCCGATTACGCCGACACACCATGAAAAAGGTTTTTTTTTGTTTATTCCAACTTCGATATTACAATTACAAAAAGGGTACTAATGAAAGGAACAAACCACTCTAATTTTATTATATAAACACATAAAACACATTCTAAGTTGACATATTATTACTCTATTTCAGCAACAAACTTCAACTTCCACTTGGTCTCAACTCTAACGTCACATCCCATAAAACTCGATCAACTTGGACTAGTTCTATAGACATGACCCATAGCTACCTGATAGCAACTGTTGACCCAAAACTGACTTGACCCATGAACTAATATAGTTAACCCGACAACGGGTTCATAGTTCCAACATTGTTCCTAGGGCACGACTCGGACCAGACTGCGAACGACATCACGTTGTTTTTTTGATAGCCCTCTAATGCCTTCGAACAGCTAGCGCGTAGACAATCATATTTCGTATTTCATGACATACACGTTTTCTTTCTATTTTGCTCCTTCCCGGGGCTTGCTTTCCAACTATTACACCACCAATAATGCACGTATTCAATATATTAGCAATGCATATATGTATAGCATCCGTAATTCACATATGTAATGCATTTGCATTGCATATATGTCATAAACCATAATCAAATATATATGTAATATACATGAATAATGCATGTACGCAATATACCAATACTGCATATATGTAATACATTTGTAGTGCATATATGTAATACACCAGATCCGCAAAAAAAAGTGTAATATGCAGGAATACATTTGTGCAATACGTTTATAATGGGCATAGAGTATTCACCCTCAAAGACGTCATCGTATGCACCTTTAATTCTATCTGCGTTTAAACGTCCTCGTTGTCTTTGTGGTTGTGAAATATATATAATGTCATAGATAAAAAAAACTATGTATTCACAAAACTGTCATTTTTGTTATATTTACCCGAATTTGCCTCTTCAAGGCACGCCAATCTTCTTTGTTTTGAGTTACACCCACTTTTTCGTCCTCCTATTTGTCTCGCCCCTTTCTTTTGAATTGTAAAAAAATAACTTAATTAAACGCCTGCATTTTAAATAAAGGAAAACAAATAAAAATATAACTTATGAAACTTGTTGTAATAAAAAAACTCTTCTCAAACAACTCTTAAAAACGGCCAAAAATCGCATTTGTAAAAGTATAGGGACTATTTTTGCCAAAAATCAAAAAACTTAATCCCAAGATAAGTCCTATAATGTTATAACAGGTCCAAACTCATTTTCTTGTTGTTAAAGTCCAAATCTCTATGTTAGTTTACCCGATTTTGTCATTTATTGATTATATCGTTTCTAATTCGAGCTCGTTTACCAAATAAATCAACTCTGAGTCTCATTATTATAACCAACCTATAAAGAAACCCTAAATACCTCTATAAACTCAGCCTCAACATCTAAAAAATCGTTCATAATGGTTTATTGTGTATTATCCAAGAATCTTCATTGTACGATTTGACTTTCAAGCTTCAAGACCCTTTTACTCGTGTTTTCTCATTGTTCCGTGATCTTTCCGGCTAAGTTGTCTTCATGAAAAACGTTTATTTTTGTCTAACTAACAAAAGCCCTTAATTTGCTTTACTGATTTATTGGGTTTTGTCGGTCAATTGCTCTCCGGTCCGTTTTAGGGCATACTAGTCAAAATATTTCATGTTTGTTTTGAAATTTTGAGTGTTCTGGTTAGAACCAGACTTTCGACTCGAAGTTAGGATTCTAAACAGTACCAACTCACTTAAATAGTTAAAATCTTATAACTTGAGTTTTATACATCTGTTTGATCTGATTCTAGCGGCAATGTTCTTATTTTTTTTATTATAGTTTACTGTCTCAAAGTTTCAGGTCAGTTTGTGTCGGATTAGTCAGCTCGCTTAAGGCTTGGGACTCGTTTAATATCTTCATTTTATCATTTAACTCGCTTGAATATTAAGGTAAGTAATCACTCCCCTGTTTACTTGTTTTCAAACGTTTTGGGGACTTATGAGAACCTGTTAATTGCTTACATACTTTATCATATACTCATTAGCAAACTGTTATCTTTGTGTGTGTATCAATTGAATAACTATTTGCTATTTGTTAGCATGTTTATTTGTTTATTTTATCGCATTCGGAGATGTCAATCATAATCACATTATAGTATGATCATACGACCGTCTTGGTGGCCAAAGCTCGATTCGCATGACAATGGTTTCACCGACACCCTCATTTATCACATCATGTCGTATGAGCCAACGTCCGATTCGCATGACAATGGTTTTACCGATACTCATTATTTGCTCAATGATTTGATTGTTTATACTCATAGATAACATTTTTGTTCTTTATTTATATGTTATTATATTGTAAATAAAAACTGGTGATCTACTCATTCAACATGTGTTGTTGACAAATATCTATTGTGTACGCAATTGCAGGTTATCAATTGGATTGTTTATCAAGATGAAGATCACGTAGAGATGACCTTTAGGATTAAAAATTTTACTGTATTATTTGATTTCGTTTTGTAATTTCCTTGAATTGTACGTTGTACTTGAATTTTAAATTAATTCATTAGATATGCCACATTTAAATTGCATGATAGTACTTTGTGAGCTGTGAACCAAAGCTCACGACCTGACATTTCTGCCTTAGGTTGGGATATGACAGTATTTATAGTTGTGATTAGAAGGTGGTTAAGTAGGTAAGTCTTGGAGAGTAAGTTGTGTTTGGAATATGCTAGAAATATGCTCTTCTTTTAATAAAAAAATGCCACATAAAATACATAGGATAAAAATTAATTTAAGATGACCATAATTATTTATATTACATGTTAAAATATCAATCTAGAGAAACCCGGCTCAACGTGTAAAATTAACGATTACACGTGTAAAAAAAGAAATGAACATAGATTCATCTATTTGCACATAATTCAACTATTTGCACATATGAAAATAATTTTAATAACTTGAAATGAATTATTTATGATTCACTAATAATAATAATATAGCGTTGAAATCGAGGTTGTAACTTAACAAATACAAATCAATGATAAATATTATAATAAAAAAATTATCTTTCATGAAAATCAAAAATATTTTACGGGTCGGATTTTGGGGTTTGAAAATAGCAAATGTTACATCGCGTCTAGCTGGTCACAAATGGATTTAAATCGGTGACTGTAATCGGTTACGGAAGATGTGTCTTTGGTGAGTTGACGAAGGGTGCCACACAAATAATGCACGTGCTCAACAGAAGAATTGCCATACGTGTTTTCGAGTGCCATCTAGATCTGACGGGCTCCCGTGATACTGAGGACTTCAGCCATTGTTTCTTCATTGAGAGAGGCGTGCAAATTAATTACTGCACGCCAGTCATTTTCAATCCAGGGGTAGCCTCAGTGTTGGTGACAATTTTATCATCGACAATGATTGTCGCCGGTGGCCAAGGAGATGAACCATCAATGTGACATATAAGCTTTTGAAAGGTAAAATTGGGAATCATATGATCTCTCTGTCATAGGTAATTGGTAGAGGAGAGTTTAATTATGAGTAAGTGTATGATGGTGTTTATGGAGAGGGAATCGTCAGAGGTGGCGTCTGTTATAAGGAAGAAGAAACAAGAAGTAGAGGGCGATTTATGGTTTAGATAAGGAGGGGGGGGGGGGGAATGAATTTGGCTGATACCATGTAAACTTTGGTAAAAATCAACCACACGTTTCATTGATGATTTTGAAAATATTTATAATACTTAAAATACAAATAAATACAATAATTGAAAGGATTTACTTTCTATTTTCTAATAGTTAGTCTATATAATCAAGTCATTGTTAACATTGTAATCAAATTTTTTAGTTATAATTCTTGATTAATAAAACGCTTGGGAGTTATCTAATATTGTTTTGTGTTTGATATCGATTCACCCCTTGATAAATGGTCAATAAATAATAACAAGCCTAGCTCATTGTTTAGAAATAAAGCTCTAAACGAGCCGGTCTCGAACTCAACTCGGCTTGTTTACACCAATAGGTTCTACAGGTTCGCCAAGAATTATCTAAATTGTTATAAACAATTGTTGATGGCGGTGTTTCGATAATGAAGCGATGTATTTATGCTCATGGTATTTAGAATTTGTCACGACATGATGACTTCGATTTCAGATGATCGCAATCTCTTGAAAGATTGCCGCTTGTTAAGGGCATCAAAAGATTGTAAATTTTGCTTTCCACGTCTTCTTTGAACGAGTTCTAGGCTTGGACTATTTGGGGACCTAAAGCGAAATTAAGTGGTTTTTTTTGTTATTGAAGAGTACGATAATTTTTTATGTTTAAACTGATAATAACATTCGATGATTTGAGGCCGGTGTCGATTGATTTTGAGAAACTCCAACTTTTATTAGGATATTTTTATATCATCCAAGTGAACACATCAAAATAAGAAAATTCCTATATTTTTTTAGGGGTAGAAGATGTTGGTAATTTTAGTGTTATAAATGTGTATTTTAGTATAATGGATTAACTTATCGATCGAACAAATAACGTTAGAGATTAAACGAGTTTAGTGACGCGAGAGGGCGAGCTAGATTTAATTTTAGATGTTATTTGGGTTTTGTTATTAAAATAATAACTTGGGCCTTAATATATTAACTTGTGGGCTACTAATTAAATGGGTTTTGGTTTAAAACCCATAACATCAAATTTAATTAGATGTACGGAGACTATATACGGAACTGATTTCTATCGATTATACAGAGAACAAAAGGACGGTTATCATTCTGTTCTTGAAAGAATTCACAACATACAAATCCAATTCTAGTAACAAGATAAATCTCTGCTTTATCCGATTAATTAATCACGTGTAACCATCGAAATAGGTTTATTCAAGAAGATTGAAATCAAGATTACGTGTTGGAATATTTGTTCGATCCGTGCAGGCAAATTTAAACAATAGAAGATGTGAAGGCATAATTAAGTGCGTTCATTTTTTTCTTATCCCTTTGGGTCACCCATGGACGACCGAAACAAGTTCTAATAATTTGTTGGTTGGATTCTCCATCTTCTTCTTCTTCTTCTAATTTGTACATAAGAAGTGCTGCACTCGTTACAGCTTTAGCACCACCTGGTGAGGCAACTAAAATAAATAGAGTACCACCAGACCAATCTTGATCACACTGTAAAGCCCGGAAAGAACTACACGGTCTATACCCAATCCACGTATTCCCATTCTGAGCTGCTGCAGATGCATTATTAATAATACAATCAACCTCCTCCATCTGAATAGTGGACTTTCCATCCTTTTCAAAATGGACCGAGATAACAGGATTATAATGTGCGCCCCGCCATTCCCCGGAAAAGACACCACATATAGCAATCCCAATGATTTGGATATTGCGTTTGGGAGGCATCATCACTGCTACACTGTACCCGGGTTGTTCTTTGAACCAACATGGAATTTTGTTTCCAGGAATAACAATTGTCACTGGACCATCTACAACAGCACCTCTCTGTATACAACAAAAGAAAGAAAATACATATAATTACTAAAATGTTCATGAAGCTCCTAAGTAGTTATTGTTAAGACTTTGGTAGTCTATTTGCAAGTAGTTATTGAAGAAACACTAACCGGACCCCGGGCAGATTACTGGTAACCTGGGGGTTAGATAGATGTTTCCCACGAGGGGTTAGACCCTTTGAAGATGGTTCTTCTGATAACCTGCAAAACAGACACCGTGAGCTCGTCACTGAGAAGGGGGGGGGGGGGTTCCTCCTTGTGACCACCCTCCGGCGTGAGAATCAGACTAGATTGCTCTTTAAATATAAAAGTATATTAAGAGATTGCTAGAGCAGATATCAGGTATAATATGATGATAATGTGATAAGATATGATGAGATGAGATGGTCATACCATTTGTGGTATTTATAGCCGAAGGTAGGTTTCCAAGGAGGTATGGCCGGCTGCAACAGTGTTCCTGTTCCACCAACAGTAGCCTACGCACGTGCCCTGCTGGTAGTTGGTGGGTAGGTAGCGGCTGATAGCGACCAGGCCTGCTGTATACTATTCTTTTTCTACCAACTGCCGGCTACGCACGTGGTATGACAATAGTTGGTGAGTAGGCAGCGGCTAATAGTGACATACAGTGTAGGAGCATGCTGCTCGCCATACTGTTGTCTATAAGCTGTCGTATCTTTAGTCAGATCTTTTTCCCATACCTCGTCAGGTACAGTACAGAAGATCTTCCCGTATCGTACGGACTGGCTTATTTGGGCGGGAGTATTCCCCCTCCCGCCCTTGTGCGGGATTGTTCCCGGCTTCGCTCATTCCTTCAGGTGACACTGAACGATTGAGAGCTAAGTGCCTTGTGCGTGTAGCCTTGCTGCGCGGGTGGCCTTCCCTAATGGCTTGTATCCGAGGCTGCGGGGACAGGCGGAGTCCTTCACCATTGGGAGGCATTTCCTGCGGGACCAGCTTGCGTACTGCGCGTAAGGACGTCACGTCTCTGAGCATGGTTGGTCCTGCGGATCCAGTTGGTTTCTGCGCAGACGTCCCTGTTTAAGGTGAGTCTTGCGGGTCCAACTGGGCTCTGCTGGGACCTACCTCTTCAAGTCCCCCCAGTCCAATGTTCTTCTCATGCGTGTTTAATAAAGTGAGGTGAACTTTTGGACTTAAGCAAAGGGTTTTGAAAAGGGTTTTTTAAGGTTTTCCATGGGGATTCTTCCCGCGGAAGTCCTTGTCACTTGCAGAAATTCCCGAGTTTCCTGCTTGGTCTTTGGGTATGATGCGGGTAGGTCTGTAACCTCCTCGCAAGTCAGGAGCGTTGAGTCCCACTTGTTTGGACTCTCCATGAGGTTTTGGTAGTTTTGAACATAGTGATCAATTATGTTAAAACCACCAATTCCATCCTGGAGCTTCAAACAACGTAGTTCTCGACGTTCCCGCTATGCGGGGATGTTATTTCCGCTTCCGCAAGCATTGCCCAGAAGATCCTTCTTGGTTTCAATTCCCAGCGGAGCGCTAGGTATGTGAAGGTTTTTGCCTTAACACTGTACCAGCGCTCGTCTTACGGTTACTTTACTTCCAAGGTATTCCTGGCGTCAATTCCCTGCGGGTGCTAGGTATGTGAAGGGTTTTGCCTTTACACTGTACCCGCACCCGTCTTATAGTTACTTGGTTGCCGAGGAATATTTGGCTTCAATTCCCTGCGGGTGCTAGGTATGTGAAGGGTTTTGCCTTTACACTGTACCCGCATCCGTCTTACGGTTACTTATTCGCCAAAATTTACTTGGCTTCAATTCCCTGCGGGTGCTAGGTATGTGAAGGGTTTTGCCTTTACACTGTACCCGCATCCGTCTTACAGTTGTTTGCCAAGGTTTTACTTGGCTTCAATTCCCTGCGGGTGCTAGGTACGTGAAGGGTTTTGCCTTTACACTGTACCCGCATCCGTCTTACGGTTGCTTGTTTGCCAAGGTATTACTTGGCTTCAATTCCCTGCGGGTGCTAGGTACGTGAAGGGTTTTGCCTTTACACTGTACCCGCATCCGTCTTACGGTTACTTGTTTGCCAAGGTTTTACTTGGCTTCAATTCCCTGCGGGTGCTAGGTACGTGAAGGGTTTTGCCTTTACACTGTACCCGCATCCGTCTTACGGTTACTTGTTTGCCAAGGTAAGGGGTATTTTCCCGCTTACTTTTTAATATTTTCAAATTTTGAATTTTGAAATTCGAAAGGTTGGTGAAAAGATAGGAACAGTCCAAACCTCTGAAACGTCGTGCGACGGTCTCTTCTGACTGTGTCAGGACGTGCAGGAAGTTATGGTGACGTGACATTATATGGTCATTCCAGACGCTTTTTCAGGCGCGTGGGCGCGATTTTTCGGGCGCGTGGCCGCGAAATTGCTGGCACACGTCCTGTCAACAGCTGTTGCCAGCCTGCTCTTTGCCACGTGTCATAGTTTCATTGCACCTTCGATTTCTCTCTCCTTCGCATTAAATTCACCGCATTAATTGCGATCACTATATAAAGGGGAAGAGGGTCATTTGTAATTCACATCTTCACTTCTTCTCTTTCATCTCTTAAGGCGATTTCTGGTGAATACTCTCTTATTCAGTTGAGCATTCCTCCGAAATCGTTTCTTCTTCCCTTGCAATGTCTTCCCATGATGCTGAAGCTGTAGCCGACGATAGGAGTACTGCTGGCGAGTGCCAGTGTGCTCTACCTGTCGATCAGTACCAGTATGTCGTCAGGAAATTCATGCTTGAGTCTCTTGAGCCTGAGTTTCCTGAACCCCACCAGACTGTGTATGATGCCCCCAGTGGCAAGATCGGGGTATATGCTGCATTCTTTGTTTATGGGAACCTTAGGTTCCCATTGACAAAGTTTGTGTACCGTGTCCTGGAGAGGCACGGTGTGCACCTGACCGAGGTGCATCCGATGGCGATTGCCAAGATCCGGCACTTCGAGTGGGTGTGCCGGATTCTGGGTATTGAGCCCTATGTGGACCGCCTGATGACCTTCTATACTTGGAGGTGCATCCAGGGGTGGTACACCCTGACAACCCGGATCAAGGGTTTGAAGATTTGCGCGACCGAGCGCAGTCTCCGATCGTGGAAGCGGGAGTTCTTCTACATTTCTGCCCGCGCCGTCCCCATTGCCATGAAGTTTAAAAATGGTCAAGCAATTCCGAGCCACCACGCCACCAACTACCAGGAGGCGGAGTGGTTTGCGAAGATATCCTGGGTCCAATCTCCGGTTTACCGGTTTGCGGAGTCTGGGATGGTGATGCTGGGGATGAGCCGGGTATGGAAGGAGGCGTCTCAGGTTCCCATCCTTCTCGAATACGGTTTGAACTCTACTCCTTATGGTATGTCTTGTCTTTCTTGCTGATATGAGTTTGTCTTCTAACTGTTTCTTTTCTTTCAGAGGGGAACAATTTGGAATCGCTCATGTACCCGCGGGAAGCTGACGGTCCCGTGCGGGTGGGTACTCGTGCTCTTGACGAGAACGAGTTGCCCATCCTGGAGCAAACAGCGGATCGGTTTGTGGAGGTCTATCCGCTGGGCCACGAGATCCTGAGCCATCGGCGGCCAGGTAAGGCGTTATTCTCTCCTCCACCCCTCAGTGCTGTACCCGCTGCTGGAATTCCTGACATCCTGTCTTCTTCTGAGGAATCCGCAGATGGTCCTCCGTTAGTGCGGAAGAAGAGGGCTGCCGGCGGGAAAGGGAAGGAGAAGGCGGCCTCCACAGCCGATCCAGTGCTCCTATCTGACACTGAGTCAGATAGTGAAGAGGTGGCGGGGAACCCCGGTGGTGAGAAGACCACTGCTCCGGAGGCTACGACTGTTACCTCCGGAGAACCATTGACGACGACGGTGACCGGCATCAAAGGTTTGTCATCTTCAAGCACTTAAGCAGGTTTTAAGGTACTTGAGGGGTACGATTGGTTATGGTTTAAAATACAGAAGATGAGGTGATGGTAAACTGTTGGGGTATAGTGATAGCAGCTATGGTTTGAATGTGGAAGACCAGAGAGGAACTTCAGGTATGGTGTTTTATTATTCAAACAATTTAGTTACATGGGCCTCGCAGAAGCAAAGGAATGTCGCGTTGAGCTCGTGTGAAGCGGAATTCATAGCTGCTACATCAGCCGTTTGTCAGGCGTTGTGGTTGACAAGCTTGTTAAGTGATTTAACAAGAAAAGAGCCCCCACGGGTGAAGTTACTAGTTGATAGCGAGTAGGCTATCTCACTAATGAAAAACCCCATGTTCCACGGTCGTAGCAAACATATAGATACTAGATATCAGTTTATTCAAGAGTGTATTGAACGCGGGCAAATTCAAGTGCAACATGTTAGTGGTGAACTTCAAAAGGCTGATATGTTAACAAACGCGCTACCTCAAGTCAAGTTTGCGGAAATGAGAGCGTTGATGGGTCTTGAAGTTCTTGGAGACCCAGGTTAACATTAAGGGGGAGAGTGTGACTTAATGTTGACTAGGACAGTTAAAAGACTGGGAATGTCAAAAGATTGGGTAAAATGAAGGTCAAGAAATAAATGTGAAGGTTTTTCATTTGCTTACTTCCGTTACTTGTTTTCTTAATAAATAGCATGGTATTTACCATGTCTAGATACACTTTTCATTTTCTTTTCCTTTCTACAAGTTTGCTTTGTATCCAGTTTCTTAATCAAGTAACAAAATCAGAAACTTGTCCCACATTTTTGTTCAATCTATCCTTTGTTTATTCAATATATTTTCTCTTATTACCAACAAAATATGTTTGTGAATGTAAGTGTAATGATATATAAAAATTCACGAAAACCTATGCGAATAATTATAAAAAAAAAATATGTTCACAACTTGAAAGTGTGGAGAAATTTAATGTTTTCCCACATCTAATTAAAGGGTGCATATCAGTTTGTGACACTCAGTTTCTCTACGCCACAACATGTTAAGAAAGCTAGCTAATATGTTATGGTGAAATATCAATGCATGACAGACTATGACTCATATCTATTACTAAGAATATGGTTTTATAACCTAATTACCTTTTATCCATTCCAAAACTGTTTTATAGTGCCACCAACTATCTCAAGACCCACGAGCTTACTCATATGTGATGGTGATAAAGAAGAAAACGGGTATTCACTCTAACGAAGCCACCGTAAGTCAACAGGGAAGAATGTAGGTTCACTAGAAGTAAATCGGCCTATAATATCAAGTAGGCGAAGACTCTTCATGCCTTTAAAAATATCGGGGCTAAAACCCACATTCTCTTTATATTCGTCAACGTCATATTGCTTATCGGACACCACAATTGCTTCAATTTCTGTTAATTTCTAAAACCAAGATTTAAACTGAAATCAAACCTTACTCACTATAAGAACAACACATAATATTAGGGAGAGATTTATTACTTGTTTATCTTTCAAGGAATCACGGATATCTTCAAGCTTCCAAAGTCTGCTATTTGGGAAACTCTCGCGATCTATTTGCCAACCCATTTCTTGTATGAGGTCATGCATACCTAATTCATCATTAGAAAGGGTGATAAGGGACTTCTCAATAAGAAAACTAATCCCTATTTGTGGGTCAAAACCGCAGCTCTCAAATACTTTAGTTACGTCCTTTAAGTATTTTCCCTTAAAGAAGCAAGCAATGTCTAGGAACAGGTTCTTCTCAAAAACCTCTAATCCATCAAAACTTAACTTCAGTGTCTCAAAAATATCAGCATGTTGTGCTTTTGCTAGTCTATTAAAATAACTTTCCCACAGAAATGCCTTTTTCCCATGAAAGAAAGAGCCTAAAACTTTCACTGCCAAAGGAAAATAGCCAGCACATTGAATCGCTCGAAGTGACAATTCCTCATATCCTTCTGGAGGACTATTTCTTTTGAAGGCATGCCTGCTAAACAACTCAAGAGCTTCATGCATCAGCAAACAATCTGGTTTGTACTTTTCATTAACATCGGATAACAATTGCTCGTTTCTCGTGGTTATAATGATTCTACTTCCTGGACCAAACCAGTCATGTGCATTTGCTAGGAACTCTAACTGCTTGCCATTATCGACATCATCGAGAACAATAAGTACTTTTTTGTGCATACACCTTGCTCGTATTATGTTGGCTCCATTCTTCGGATCCTGAACACTGAAATTGTGATTGATCGGTAAAATCTCCCTTAAAACCTTTTCTTGTAAGGCGCATATATCCCTTTTACAAAAACTATTTTCTCTATTATCATACAGAAAGCTACTACTCTCAAACATATATTTGATTTTACTAAACAAAGCTTTGGCAATAGTTGTCTTGCCAATTCCTCCCATTCCATATATCCCTATCATGCGCACCTCGTCTTTTTCTTCCATTTCCAGTTTTGAAATTAATGCATCTATATGAAAATCAATGCCGACTAAATCACCATCCACATCACAAGGTTGTATATCATGTAAGATCTCTTCAACAATCTCTCTGATATAAGTAGACTCATCCCTGTGAATTTAAGACCATTTTTAATAAGCAAAGTAACATTTGAACATAGGGTGATGAATTAACATTTCATACTAAAAGTCTATCGACATTAATATATTGCATTTGCGATTAGATATATACAAGTGTGTTTAGAGGTACACAACGAAAACCGTTCCCTAACCCCCACTGATGTAGTGAGTGTAATAGAAACGAATGATCGATCACGTTGATTCTTAGAATACATGTGATAATCTTTCCCAAACCCCAAAATTTATCCCAAAAGGCCAGGGAAGGGAATCTGAAATGAGTAGGAAATTTCATAGATGTCCCTTGAAGTTACATTACCAAGACTTAAATAAGAGTAGGAAATCTAAACGGGCAAAAAAGGACATGGGCCAAACACGAAACCAAAAAAAAATGCATAAAACAAAAAAACATAAAGTTCATTTTCGTTCAGCACCCTTAGAAGCTCGGTCGTGGGCCTCTAGAACCGTGATGGCTTGATCTTCCACACTTGGAGCTGCATCATCCCCCCGGGTAGACAAAATTCGACCTCGAATATGTAGCAGACTCATCATCAAACGAATCTCCATGAAAAGGCAGAAAATGTTTTATGGCAACTTTAGACGATAAGCATTAGAGTTTTTTTTTTATTTTATGATTTCCATCGTTTCAATCTTCTTGGCCAATAGTTTGTTGTACTCTCAACTCTCAAGCTGAAAAACGATCTTTAGTCCAAATGGCCTAATCAAAGTCACCCTATTCAAGATCAACTTGCCTATGCTTTTGGTTTGCAACTTGCTTGTACTTCGCATTGGCTTGGGCCAAGTTATCATGCACAAGTTTCAGAATTTCAGGTAACCCCACCACAAAATCTTGCACTTTCTTGGAGACGGAACCAGGAACAGGAAGTGACATCAGATCAAGAGGTCCCCAAGGCTTAGCAGAATAGAGCACCTCAAAAGGACTAACCCCAGTGCTCCAATTGACAGCATGAATTTGAGTAAACTCATTTTGACATAGTTTTTGATCACAGGTCTTCACATGATCACCCACAAGTCACCGCGAAAGATTACCGGTTAACAACTTCAGTCTACACATTAGTTTGAGGGTAATAGCCGCTACTGAAATTAAGTTGAGTAGTCACCATTTTCCATAGGCTACGCCAAAAATTACTCAAGAACCGTGTGTCGCGATCAGAAACAATTGAAGATGGCAAACTATGTAAATGATAGATATCCCGAAAGAACAATTGATCCACATTAATTGCATATGTCGTCTTCTTGAAAGGAACGAAGTGTGCCATTTTATAAAACCGGAATACAACTACAAAGATAGAATCATTACCACGTTGGGTATGTGGCCAGAGGCGCATACAGAAATTTTTAGTACATGGGGCACTATACAGATCGAAAGCGAGCGACCAGCGGCCCATTGGGTTGACACGACGCGATGGAAGGCCGGATATGAGAAGTGAGTGGGGTGTCTGGGAGGCCGAGGTTGATTCACGATGACATGTTCGAATTCAAATACCGATTATATAATATATACAATTGACACAAATTTAATATAAATAAAGCCGCATTCATTGTCTTCTTCCTCTTCTCTTTAAAGTCTAGACGCGTCTTCGTTTGAGGTGTTTTGTATTCTAAATTTTCAACAAAATATTTTTACGTGAGCACAAAATGACATTTTTTTAGTCAGGTGTTATTTTAAAATGATAAAAAAACTTTCAACTTAAGTAATAACCATAAAAATATATTATTATTATTATTATTATTATTATTATTATTATTATTATAAACTTTAACTAATAATAATAAAGTAAACAGAAACTTAACAGATACACGATAAATGCCAAGTTATAGTTTGAAAACAAAAAATAAAATAAAACTTTGTAAGAGCTACAAAAGTGGCAATAAGGTGCTGTTTGTTTTTGAAGACAAAAATTGTCTGTAATCTGATTTCATCTTATTTAATGTCTGTAACTGAAGATGTGGTCTGAAGGTCTGCAATCTGAAAATATAATACTGTTTATTTTATAAACTGGATATCGTCTGCATAAGCTGAAAATTAGTTACCTATCATATATATTACAGTAGATAAAAGTCGTTTAACGTTTGTAGACTGCTAAAATAAGGTAGTGGTGTACAAACTATGGAAGTGGGTGGTGGTAGACGATTGTGGTAGACGGTGAACGGTGGGCGGTGGTGATGGACGGTTGTGGTGGTGGGTGGTGGACAGTGATGGTGGCCGACAATGGGTGGTGGTGGGTGGTGGTGGGGATGGTGGCGGATGGTGGTGGTGGCGGTGGCGGTGGCGGCAGAAGGTGGGTGGTGGTGGTGACGAACGGCGGTGGTGGGTGGCGATGGCGGCAGACGGTGGGTGGCGGTGGCGCCGGGCGGCGGTGGTGGGTGGTGGTGGCGGCAGACGGTGGGTGGCGGTGGTGGCGGACGGCGGTGGTGGGTGGTGGTGGCGGACGACGGTGGTGGCGGCGGACGGCGGGTGGTGGTGGTGGTGGATGGTGGGTGGTGGTGGTGGTGGTGTTGGACATTGGGTGTGAAGAAGTGTGAAGATGGTGAAAAGAACTTATTTTTTAAGACCATAAAAGCAGTTTTCAGATCTTAAAAAGAAAAACAGTTTTCAAGAGCTTATGTCTGCACGCCTGCAGACATAGGCTCCTTGCACACCTTATAAGCAAAAACAAACACAACCTAAGATTACCTCGGAAATATCAGTCAAACTCAATAAAGTTTAAATATAATAATAGAACTGTTCTCCTAGAATACCCATCCCGTCATCTTCCTACTTCAATTCTGATACTAAACGGTTGTTGCCGGAAAAAAAACTCCGGCGAAGTTATTTTTTTCGCTTCTCGATCTCTACACTTTAAATAGTCCTCTAGTTCCAACATTGACGTCCGACGACGGGTACTGACTGATTGTTGACTCATCATATACTAATTTGTACACGCAAACACGACACTCTGACCGGTGGATGGCGGGCACCTGCACACCCTCCCCAAGCCTTACATTCGCCCCTGTGCGTGGCAACCCCAACACAAAATCCATGCTAATAAGGTTGTATAGGAACGGGTAAAGGCCTATTAAGTCCAGCATTGGTAGATGTACCCTTTGGAACATGACACATCCTACATCGTTTAACGAATTGGTCTACCTCATTGTGCATACTAGGGCAAAAATAGGAAGATTGTACCAACTATAAAGTACGGAACCCCCTTCCAACGTGCCCTTCGCCATATAGTTCATGGATAATTTGAAGGCGGAGGCCGGAATTAGGAATACATTACTTAATTTCTTTTGAAAGGAAACCGTCATGCCCAGGCCTACTTCCAGATTGCACATCCTACACAATAACAGAAAAACATGGATCCAATGTTGGCTGCTCCATGAGGGTGTGGCCCAGGTACAACAATCCTTATAGAAACAATTAGATTACTCCTTCTACTCAAGGCATCTGCCACCCCGTTTGAAATCCCAAACTTATGCTTCACCACAAAAGTAAAACTTTTCCAAGAAAGCCATCCAACTCGCATGATTATGTGACACCTTATCTTGACTACGAATATGATGCAATGAATCATGATATGTAAATAAAACAAACTCCTTATGAAACAAATAATGACGTCAACGCAACTTTGGCCTTGTCAACTTTTCACTAAAACAGGAAATAGGTCGTCCCCTGACTTAGAATTGACCCAATTCCACCTTGCGAGTCATTTGTGTGCAACTCAAAAACTTAAGAAAAATCTGGTAATACTAGAATTGACGTTGTTGTAAGCTTTTCTTTGATCAACTGAAAAGCAGATTCAGCCTCCTTGGTCCATATAAAGGTCTTCCCATTCATACTTTAGTTATTGTAGTTGGGGTTGGTCATTGATTAATAGCTGTCACTTTAGACTCGTTCACCTGTATCCCATCATCAGAAACAACATAACCCAAAAGTAGGACTTTAGGTACCATGAAGACACACTTTTTCTTGGCTACATACAAGCTATCCCTACAAAGTAATGACATAACATGTCATACATGCTTCACATGTTCATCAAAATCAGAGCTATAAATAAGGAGATCATCAAAATAGACCACCAAAAATTTAACCATAAATGGACTGAACAACTGGTTGATGATGCTCTTAAACGTACTAGGAGCATTGGATAAACCAAAAGGTATCACCAACCATTCATACAACCCCCTAATGAGTCTTAAAGGCAAGGAAGACCCGACGATTTTTTCCACGAAATCCCCAATGAAAGATACAAACTATTCCGTCTTTTATATAAAATCGATCATAACCACTACCTACATTCCACGAAATTGTGCACCACAAATAGGAGCTAATAAAAAGACCCGCGATCCCATAGAAAGAGATCACAATTCCTTATGAAAAAAAAATGATTTGCTGAGACAGAAAGAAAGATATCAAATTTCTACCAAAATAACTCGAGGTTCCAACTAACAAGAATCCTAATGAACCTAAAAAAAGGATAATAGCCCAGCATAAATTACTTATTTTTCAAGCCCCCTTTATAGGTTCTATCCATATATGTTTTGACAAGGTCTGACTCGAATCTAATAGTACCCACTCTTTAAATCCAGTTTTATGAAAATAGTGGCACCACTAAACTAGTCAAGTAAATCATCAAGTCGTGGGATTGGAAATATGTACCTCACAATAATAGTGTTGATTGCATGACTGTTAACACGCATACGCCATGTTCCATCCTTCTTATGAGTTAACAGAGTAGGGACAACACAAGGACTCATGCTTTCTTGAGTGTACCCTTAAGAAATCAAGTATTCAACCTGCCATCGCAATTCATGATGCTCCTTTGGACTCATTCTGTAGTGTGGCTTATTAGGTAGATGGGCACCTGGTTCCAAATCTCTGTGGTGCTGGATATCTCGTAAGGGTAACAATTCAACGGGTAAATCATCAAGGAAAACATCAACAAATTTATTATATAGTAGAATCATCATTTAAGGAATTTTGACTACCTCGGACACTACCTCCCCCGTTAACATAAAAACACTTTTTGTTTCCTCCAAATCAGTTTGAAACTGATTAATGGTCAAATAATTACCTAAAAGGTTTTGTGACTAACACCTTTGGCTTGCTAGGAACTAGAGTTATCATCACGCCACCAAACAAAAAACTATAAGTATTGGACCGCCTGTTATGCTCTATGTTGCGGTCATACTCCCAAGGTCTACCCAACAAGAAGTGATATCCATAACAACCACATCACACAAAATATTTTATTTAAATGTGGCTCCAACAGAAAAAGGAACACGTGCTCTTTTAGATACCATTATTTCGCCTCCCTTCTAAAGCCACTGAAGCTTACAAGGGCTGGGATGATTCTCTGTTTTCAAAGCCAACGTTTGGCCCGCCTCTTCAGATATCAAATGATCACAACTTCCAAAATCACTAACTAGCATACAAACCTTTCCCAAAACAGTATAGGTTGAGTGAAAGATATTTTGCTTAAGCCAGTCATCACCATCTACCTTTGGCGTATAGCAAGAGTGCCTAACCACCAAGTTTACCCCAAATCACCTGTCACAACCTCTTCTTCATACTTGTAACATCCCGTTTTCTAGTAACGGATAATAAAATGAGAATTTATTATGAGTCGGGCTAGTGTTGGGTTAAATAGATATGGGTTATAGACTTAGGTTATGAAAGAAAGAGGAAAAGAACATGGGCCTAAGCCCATGATCCATAATTATATAAACCATTAATCACCCATTTAATCCATTTTACACACATTCCATACACCTCCCAAAACACACACTTAAGCTCTCTCTCTCTAGTCTCTCTCTCTCTCTAGCCCAAATCACCAAGGAAAACCGATCCCGATCCAAGGTAATGAAAGTATAATATTGTATGAGCTTAAACCCGTTAGATAGGGTCACGAAACGATGAGCCGACACCGTTAAACCGTTTAAGTCACGAGATATAGATGGAATCGGGTATAAACCGAACCTAAGATGAGCTTAGGGATCACCCTAGCTCAGATCTGGATCGAACGGGACGAAAAACGGTGAAAAACGAGTTAAAACTCGTTTTTTCCGGCGAATCCGCGGTTTTCCGGCGACGGCGCCGGAAAAGGGGGGATACGAGGTAAGAGATGTCAGGGAATGTTCTGACATTCCCTGACCTAACCCTAGTTCGCTGACGGGAATTTAGCGAATTAAAGGTGATTCGCTAACTGATTCGTCTAAGGAAGCATAACGAACTAGCTCTAGTTCGTATCCGATTCGTTAAGGGAAAAGGGTAACGAATTACCCTTGATTAGTATAGCCAGTTCATTAGAAGAAGGTAACAAATTAGATGGACCGATTCGTTACCTGGACTGGTTCGCTATGGACTGATTCGTTAAGGGTCCTGTTCGTTAGAGGGTTCAATTTTTTACAAGAACCAGTTCGTATGACAACCCAATTCGTTAAGAATAATGTGACGGATTAGAATTTTAACATAATGACAAGAACAGTCCCTGGACTTAAAAAAAGAATGATTTAATTACAAAGAAGCCCTTCAACTTTTAAGTAGAAAATTAATTAATGATCCAAAATGCTAATGGAAAATGTGATAAGACAGTTAATAGAAATAAAATTTTTCTAGGGGCCGCCCTAATAATATCTGAGATAGAGAAGAAAGAGATCAGACCCTAATAATATCTGAGATAGAGAAGTTAAAAGGGATCATACCCTAATAATATATGAGATAGACAAGAAAGGGATCAGACCCTAATAATATCTGAGATAGACAAAGGAAAGAGGGATCAGACCCTAATAATATCTGAGATAGAAAAGGAAGGGATCGGACCCTAATAATGTCCGAGATAGAAAAGGACAGTGATTTATATTGTGTGAAAGTAATAAAGTATGAACGTATGTATGTACTTATGTAATGAAAGTAAAATAGTAAAGTAATTATTATGTGTCTTCGGATGCATAATTGAAGGTAAGTGCATGTATGGTATAATGTGTGATTAACTAGAACTCACTCAGCGTAGCTGACTTTTAGTATGCACGCAGGTTAACAGATTGAGACAGCTGGTTTGAGATGGACACATGGCAGGTTGAAGAGGCTGGCATCTGAAGATTTTCATGATGTTTTGAATGTTATAATTTATGTTATGTTTTAAAAGACAAATTATGGATAATTGTAATGATTGGTTGATGTTTTATATTATTCCGCGAAAGTTTTAATTAACTCTGATATTTAGAACTGTGTTTATGAGTAAATCCAACACCAAATGTAGGGCACCGGTAACGGGCCTTACATCTTCATACTCGAGTTCATCATCATACACTGGGGTATTTTCATAATGCTCATATTGTTCATTCTCATAATCAGCAAAACATATGACGCTTACCATCCTTTTTACACTTAGCTTGTCGATGGCCCATTTCACTACAATTGAAACACGTTGTGCCACTACTACCAGCCAACTAAAAGATGGTATGGTAGTGTTAACCACCGACCTCTGTTGATTAGGCATGAAATGGGGTGCCCACTACTCGACCCATAATTTCCTTTGCATGAGAAAATGAACCACCCACTCGAGAGTTTTTTCCTCAAAAGCCAATGCACGTTGATGCGCCTCCGGGATGGTTATCGGGTCAAAAAGGTTTACAAAGTTCATGATATAAACCCTTAAACCCCCAATATACTTAGCAACAAGTTGTTCTTTTGGTTCCTGAATATTGTTCGAGTAATCAATTGGTAAAACTCAGTTGTATAATCAACCGATTTGGTTCCTTATTCAGATTCTACAGATGTTGGTACATCAACCTCTGAAAGTTTTGAGGCAAAAAGTTAGACCAGAAACACTTTTTGATCTTGGTCCACGTCACGGTTCTTGACTTCCCAAGTCTATTTCATGCTAGTTTCAATTGTTTCTATCGCGTTGATGCCCTATCATGTAACCGGCTAGCAATCAAGGCCACTCACTTATTTTCAGGCACCTCCTAGAATTCGAATACCTCTTCTATGGTTGCCAGCTAAACAATGAATCATTCTAGATTCTAGATAGTCCCATCAAATTATGGGATATCAGTTCATAACTTATTATCATCTCCATGTTTTGTCCTCTATCGACGTTCGTGATCCTCTTTAAAAGTTAAAGAATCACCATTAAAAATGGGATTATCAAAATCAAACCCATCCTTGACTTCAGATCTCTGAGTTCTACGATTCAATAAGCCGGCTATCCGATCATTCAATCGATCAACCACTTGATCCAATCGTTGTTCCACTCATGCCATAAATCATTGTCTCAACTCCATTTCTACCTCATCGATTGGTCTAGTGTTTCTCCTTGGAGGCATTTTGAGCTAGGAATCCGGCTGTGATACCAATTGATGTAGTGAGTGTAATAGAAACGAATGGCTGATCACATTGATTCTTAGAATACCCGTTATAATCTTTCTCAAACCCCCAAATTCATCCTAAAAGGTCAGGGAATCTGAAATGATATGTTGTTTATTGCAACATTGATAGATGTCCTTTCAAGTTACATGACCAAGATAAGAGTAGGAAATCTAAACATGCCATAAAAAGGACATGGGCCAAACGCAAACATAAAAAAGGCATAAAAAACGTAAAGTTCATTTTCGTGCAATCAACACAAAAAAATGCATAAAAAACATAAAGTTCATTTTCGTGCAATCCCTGGAAGCTCGGTCGCGGGCCTCTAGAAACACGATGACTTGATCTTCACTTGAAGCTACATCATGCACCAACGACCTAACTCGGACGGAACCAGTTTCAATCCGATTAGAGAGAAACTGGTTTGGACGCGATGGAACCCGTAGATTGGGACCGGTTTGGATGTTTTTTTGTTAGAAACTGGTTTAGAACCGGTGGTTCATGACCGATTTGGAGGAATTAGTTTATGACTATTAAGGCTCGATTTTGTATCAAAGTTTAAAAAATTAGGCTTTTTTATAAAATAAAAAAAATTATCTTTTGCTTTTGCTACTTCTAAATTACAAAATAAAAAAAAATAAATGAACTTTATATTATTTATGATACGTATTTGTTTTAATATTTAAAACCATTTTCCAAACCGGTTTGGAACCAACCCTAGGCAATTCTATTTGTGTATGGTTTATTGGTTTAGTTAGACTTAATTCAATTTCAACCAAAGCTGATTCCTCCATGAACCCGTTCGGTTTAGATCCAACATGTACCAATTTACTATTTAGAATCGATTTGTGCATCTCTAATGGTCAAGATGTTATTAGTTATTCTTTGGATCTGTCAGCATACTAAGTAGGGCCGGCTCCGAGAAGATGAAACTTTTTATTGGGCCAAAGGCGAAAAATTTTGGGTCTTAAGTAAAAAGAATATTTTGTTGGGTTTAAACAATTTAATTTTAAATGGGCTTACTTAATTATGATTTGAGTTGTGTAAAAAACTTTTGTATATAAATAAGCTTAAAAATGTCTCATATAAGATTATAACACACAACCTTTTGGCTAGATGTCATACCTCTTTGTAACTAGACCAAGCTAGTGGTTATGTAATTGTGTTGAAACATTGATTATAGATATTTTTTTCCATAAAAATAAATATAATTTCATTGAAAAATAATATATCAGGCCTAACGGGGTGTCGGACCCATGACCGTCGACTGCCTTGCCCCCACCCTCTAAGGTCGGCCCTGATACTAAGCATGGTGGGTTCGTAGGCCTTGTGTGGCCCGGTTTATTAGTTGAAGCCCAAAGGGCATACGTGTATAGGATGGTCTGACCGAAGCGCGGTCCAGTTTGGATTTTTGTTCTATAATTTACAAACCCTAGTTCAATCTCTATTTAAACAATGATATGTACTTGTAATCTTTAGTCAATCAATAAAGAATATCTAGTTGTCACCCATGGACACTGAACCACGTTAAATCCTCGAGTTCATTTATTGCTTTCGTGTGTTGTGTTCGGTTCGTGTGTGTGTGTAATCCTAACAAGTGAGGTTCGGATCACACGAAGAACACGAAAACCAGCCGAGTCTCCGCCGCTTAGGAGGATTGCAGGTTGCGATCCCGTTGTCGCGATTAGGGTTCCAAGATACAGTAGCAGCCGCTGATGATCAGTGTCATGTTGCTTCCGTTTGAAATCTATAAAAATCGGTATTATTCAATCCCATTTTTTTTCTTTTGTTTCTGCCAGTGGCGTTTGACCAGAAAAGAAAAGAAGGTTTGTATTATTTTTTTCTTGAGATTCACGCCACTCTAGGAAAAGAAGGAAGATCAACATTATCTTGTTGACAAGGGGAGTTTGTTGACCACCAAGTTTTATCCTGATTGTCTTTTTTGTGGGTCATATATTAATTTTCTTTGGGGTTTTAAATATAAGGGCAGTAGGCCTGGTTTATTTATTTTTGTGTGTGGCCTAAAGTTTTGGACAGTTTAGCCAAGAAATAAATTTGAGTTGAGATCCTATTTTGCAAAGTACGAGCCAAGAACAGTTAAATCAAGATCCTATTTTCTGTTGAAGAACCGTTGTCAATCAGAAGAAGCGTTAAAGAAACCAAAACCAGTGTCAACCGCGTTTGTCAGGTTTTATCGTTTCAGTTTAAAAGTTTTCGTTTCTGATTTTCAGTTCGTTATTCCGTTGTGTTTATTTAGGTTTATTATTTAACAGAGTTCAGTAGAACAACCATTAAGTTCAGGTCGTGCCATTGTTGTGTCTGTCTCTAATTTTATCCAGGTTTTCGTTTAGCCATTGACATGGCAGAAGACGGAAAGGTTTCGATTAGAGACAGAAGTTTGGTTGGTGGAAGATGCAGATTGAAGCGCTACTTTGTCAGAAAGACTTGGATGTAGTGCTTGAGGATGAAAAACCAGAAAAGTTGTCAAATGAAGATTGGAAGAAGTTAGACAAGAAAGCTAGGGCTTGTATTACTTTGTCATTTTCGGAAGATGTGGCGTTTAACATCATGAAAGAAACCACAACTCGTGGTATGATGGAGGCACTATCCGACATGTATGAAAAGCCTTCGGCAGCGAATAAGGTCTATCTTATCCGAGAGTTAGTGACAACTAGAATGAAAGAGGGTGGGTCAGTTACAATGCATGTTAATAATCTTAATTTGATCATGTCCCGCTTAGTGTTGGTCGACATTAACTTTGATGATGAAGTTCAAGGCATGTTGTTATTATCATCTTTGCCCTACATTTGGTCGCAAACAGTTACTGCAGTTTGTAGCTACATTAATTACTTTTGATGGGATTTAGGATTTGATTCTTCGAGAAGATTCAAGGCACAGAAGTTCAGGTGAATCCACAGGCAATATGTAAGTCATAGAAGGCAGAAGTAGGGGAAAACAACGAGGTAGTGGGAGTAGGAAGAGAATTCAGTCTAGGACTCGTAAAGATATTGAATGCTAGGGTTGTAAAGAGAATGGACACTTCAGGAATCAGTGTCTGAATGGTAAGAAAGAGATGAACGTTACAGAAGACGACTAAGATGACGGGGTCACTAGTGATAAGGCTTTTGGAAAGGTTCGACTAGCAAACGATGATATTCTAGAGGTTACAGATATGGGAGATGTTGATTTGATAACTTCAGCCGGTACTTCTTGGAATCTGAAAGATGTTAGGGTTATTCCAAGTTTGAAGAAACGTTTGATTTCAGTTAGGCAGTTGGATGACAGGGGCACGATGTTAAGTTCGGGAATGGGCAGTGAAACGTAGTCAAAGGGAATCTCGTGGTTGCTCGTGGCAAGAAAATGGGTTCGTTGTATATGGTCTATATGTCAGTGAAAAGAGTGGATCCAGTTTTGGTGAAAGACATAGTCCGGTTCACAGAATTTTGTGGGCAGAAGAAGGTTCATTTTGCAAGTAAGAAACCCAGAGCCATAGTGAAGATTCAGGATGAACGAGCTATGAAGGTTAAATCACTCAGAGGACATCGTGACAGTGGGAGCACAGGTCGTGTTTCAATTACAGTTCTAGGTTGACAGTGGGTTAAGAAAACCAGTATTCCATATGTAAAAGTCTCTCCAGTGGATTACTTGCTGAATATGAGAAGTTTTTGTTCTCGGGATATCCTAGGATCCGGTAGTTGTTACAGTGGGAGCCGGTAGGGACAGAGAACGGGTCAAGGGCATTTATAGCCGTGACTGATGTGTTGGAGCTCCGAGGAGCTTCAACAGGACTTCATGTTAATTGATGAGAAGGCGGTGGCAACTAGAAGAATGTTTAAAGTTCGGATTACAGAAGTACAATCAGGAGTGCAGACGAGAGTGCTCAAGGCCTCTGAGTGGGAGATTGTTGGGTTCGTAGGCCTTGTGTGGCCTGGTTTATTAGTTGAAGTCCAAAGGGCAGATGGACGTAGGATGGCCAGACCGAAGCCCGACTCAGTTTGGATTTCTTGTTCAATAATTTACAAACCCTAGTTCAGTCTCTATTTAAACAACGATATATACTTGTAATATTTTGTCACTCAATAAAGAATATCTAGTTGCCACCCGTGGACGTAGGTCAGTTTAGACCGAACCACGTTAAATCCTCGTATTCGTTTTATTGTTTTCGTGTACTGTGTTCGGTTCGTGTGTGTGTGTTTGATCCTAACAAAGAATCCATGACAACTTGACCACGTTTTTAATAGACTTATTATAGAGATACATTATTTCCATATGATTTGTATTTATTATTGATTGATTGCCTTGTATTCAAAACAATATATATATGATGTGAATTGATAAAGGGAGGTTTATCGATCAAAACATATTCCATCATGGTATCATATGCCTAAAACCTAGCCGCCATCCCTCCTTCCCTTGGCCAGCTTCCTATTTCTCGATCCATCCCACCACCATAATACATCTTTCTCCTCATCTTCTCTATTTCATTAACCATGGACTCTAAACTACATCCTGCCGTGACGGTAACCAACATCAAAACCTTCATCCCCGTAACCTTGGAGATGGAATCCGGTCTATACACGACTTGGTCAGAACTCTCTACCATTCATTGCAAGGCATATCTCGTCTATGATCATCTCATCCATCCTACGCCACCGGTATTGGCAACATCCTCTACCAAAGATGCCGACCCTAAGACTCCTCCACCACCACTTGCTACCGATTCATGGCAACGCATCGATTCCATAGTTCTACAATGGATCTATGGAATGATTTCTATGGATCTCTTGAACACAATTTTGAAGAAAAATACAACGGCTTACGCCGCTTGGAAAGCACTTGATGATATCTTCACCGACAATAAATCCTCTCGAGCCATTCATCTCAAAAACAAGTTCGCAACTACCCGACTCAACAATTTTCCAAATATGTTGCTTGCTGTCAAGAGCTTAAAGTTCTCGCTGATCAGCTCGCAAACGTTGACGCTCCGTTTTCTGATGATGATCTTGTTCTCCAACTCATCACCGGCTTAAACGAGTAATACGAAGGGATCGGTATGTTACTACAAAACACACACCATTTACCCTCATTTTATGCTGCTCGTTCAAGTGTAATCCGAGAAGAAACAAGAAAATCGGTTCAAGCCGCCGGAGCCTCGGCTGCCGCTGGGATGGCTCTTCATGCAGTTGCTAACAAACCTGACACACACCACACCTCTTCCCCTGAATATCGCGGTGAACAATCTGATCGGGGGCACGGGCGCAGTGGCGGCTGATCTCGCGGTGGTCGTGGTCGTTCCTTCTATAGACGTGGACGTGGTCATCAACAAAACTTCCATGGTCCTCCTGTAAATTACTATCTTCAAAAGTGTCATACTCAAACGAATTGCGCTCCTCAAGCCCAACAATGGCCTCCACATTTGCAACAACAACCCAACTGGCCCATTCCACCATGTCCTTACCCAACTGCTCCAAGGCCCAACCCACATTCTGCTAGACAATCCGGAAACGGAATTCTTGGGGCGCCACCCAATCAGGCGTATGCAACAGCCTACACTCCAACAAACGTTGAGCAGGCTTTATACACTATGTCACTTAACTCACCAGATCAATGGGTAATGGATACTAGAGCTACATCTCACAAGACCAACAACCCGGGTAATTTCCAATCTCTTTTTAATAATGGCATTTTAAGTAATATTATTCTCAGTGACGGTAAAACTATTCAGGTAAAAGGACAAAGCAATCAAACTCTACCACCACCCTACCCACCCCTTAAATTAAATAATGTTCTTCTTGCTCCCAAATTAATAAAGAACCTTATTTATGTTCGCCGCCTAACCATTGATAACTGAATATCAATAGAATTTGACCCATTTGGTTTTCTTGTGAAGGATTTAAAGACCCGGATCCCTATCCTTCGATGCAACAGCAGCGGTGATCTTTATCTGCTTCTTCCACCGGAGTCTACCCAATACACCTCACCTTCAACTTTTGCTACAATTTCTCAACAACTATGGCATCAACGCCTTGGTCATCCCGGGCCGAACTTATTAAAATCTATTTATGTTTCTAGTGTTATTTTGTTTAATAAAATGCATAAGACTCTTTGTCAATCTTGTGTTCTTGGTAAAAGTACTAGATTACCTTTCATGCCTTCTAGTACTTGCACATTTTTTCCTTTTGACATCATTCATAGTGGACCTATGGACATCTCCCGTCTTAAGCACCGAGGGACATAGGTATTATTTATTATTTTTGGATGACCTAACTTATTTTCTATGGACATACCCTATTGCCAAAAAGTCACAAGTGTATTCTGTATTTTGCAACTATTCTAGACAAATTGAAACCCAATTTGAATGTAAGATAAAAACGTTTGAATGTGATAATGGTACCGAATACATCAATTCCTTGTTTAAACAATATTGTGATCAGAATGGCATGCTTTTTCGTCTATCATGTCCCCACACATCTTCCCAAAACGGGAAGGCGGAACGCAAAATCCGCACCATTAATAATATGATACGCACTCTTCTCGCTCATGCATCTTTACCTGCCTCATTTTGGCATCATGCCCTAGAAATGGCTACATACCTTCTAAACATTCTTCCTAGTAAAACTCACCAACTTATTACACCCACTGAAATTCTCTATCAACGTAAGCCCACGTATGATCATTTACGGGTTTTTGGCGCTCTTTGTTGCCTTCTCCATCCGTCAACTCTCACTCACAAACTAGCCCATCGTTTTACGCCTTGCATCTTCCTTGGCTATCCTACTCAACACCGAGGTTACAAATGTTTGGACCTTAAAACTAACCAAATAACGATATCCCGCCATGTCGTTTTTTATGAAACAATATTTCCCTATGCTAACCCACCTCAAACAACACCAAATTATGACTTCTTGTCCGCTCCTCCTCACCCTTATATCTGGGCCCATACTGACCCAACACCCACCTCAACTCAATACCCACCCACGACCAACTCCACTAGCTCTCCATAACCTCATGAACATACCCAGCATATTACACCTAGCCATATCACTTCTCCTACAACCCTCTCTCCAATCATACCAACATCGGCTCACCCACCATCTCAAATCAATTCATTCGCAACACCGCCGAACACAAATACAACATCCACCACCATCACTCCTGGCACCGCCCCTCCTTCACCTCCGCCCACTACCCACTCCATGCGCACACGTGGCATGGACGGTATTGTCAAACCTAAGAAATTATTTAATCTTTCTACGATTTCCATAGTCCCTATCCCAAAAAATCTAGTCTTTGCTTTGTCCGTCCCGGAATGGTGTAATGCCATGTCTGATGAGTTTAATGCCCTTTTTAAAAATGAGACTTGGGAACTAGTCCCACGTCATCCTCAAATGAATATTATTCGTAGCATGTGGCTTTTTATGCACAAATTTAACTCGAATGGAACCCTCGAGCGATATAAGGTCGACTAGTGTGTGACGGCCGGTCTCAAAAGGTTGGTATTGATTGTGGAGAAACCTTTAGTCCGGTTGTCAAACCGGAAACAATCCGCACATTTTTATCTATTGCTTTATCACGATCTTGGCCAGTTCATCAGTTGGATGTCACGAATGCTTTTTTACATGGGAATTTAAACAAAATGGTTTACATGTATCAAACGATGGGGTTTCATCACAAAGATTATCCGGATCATGTATGTTTACTTAAAAAATCATTATACGGGTTAAAGCAGACACCACGGGCTTGGTATAAAAGATTCACTGATTATGTTTTACGCTTGGGTCTTACACAAAGTCGTTGCGATACTTCTCTATTCATTTTAAATCAGGGAAATGACTCAGCATACCTATTACTGTATGTTGACGACATTCTTCTCACCACCTCATCTGATGCACTACGCCAACATCTACTATCTAGCCTAGCCAGCAAGTTTGCCATGAAAGATTTAGGGCTGTTGAGCTACTTTATTGGTATTTCGGTTACACGTACAGGTGACAACATGTTTTTATCTCAAGCTAACTATGCTCGAGACATAATTAATAGGGTCGGTATGGAGTCTTTCAAGCCTGTAGCTACACCAGTCGATACAAATGGGAAACTAAATGCCTCAACCGGCTCACCGTTTTCCGACCAGACGCTATACCATAGCATGGCCGGTGCTCTTCAGTATCTTACTTTCACCATACCAGACATCAGTTATGCAGTTCAGCAGGTATGCATGCACATGCACGCTCCAATGTCAAGTCATTGGGACGCTCTTAAGCGCATTGTTCGTTATATATCTGGTTCCATGGATTATGGGTTCATTTTGGGTGGCTCCATCAGGCCGTCTCTTCTGGCATACACGGACTGATTGGGCAGGTTGCCCGGATACTCGTCGTTCTACATCCGGTTATTGTGTTTATTATGGTAATAACTTGATTTCTTGGTCTTCGAAGCGGCAACCGACTATCTCTTGTTCGAGTGCTGAAGCCGAGTATCGCGGTGTTGCTAATGTCGTGGCTGAAATATGTTGGTTGCGCAACCTTCTCTTGGAGTTAAATCGTCCTCTTTCGCGAGCTTCCTTAGTTTATTGTGATAATGTCAGTGCCATCTACTTATCTGGTAACCCTGTTCAACATCAACGAACGAAACACATTGAGCTTGATATTCACTTTGTTCGGGAACAAGTTCAGAAAGGTCAAGTCCGTATCCTCCATGTCCCTACCTCTTATCAGATTGCTGTCATCTTCACCAAGGGTTTACCGCACACTCTGTTTGAAGACTTTCGTTCCAGTCTAAGCATTCGGCCTCCTCTCGCTTCAACTGTGGGGGAGTAATAGACTTATTATAGAGATATATTATTTCCATATGATTTGTATTTATTATTGATTGATTGCCTTGTATTCAAAACAAGATAAATATATATATATAGGGTAGAGATATTGTACGCTAATTCCTTAACGTACGAGAGGTACGCGAGACGCTCAAAGGCAAAAAAACAAAGGCAAAAAACCTAAAACGCTCAAAAAACGGTCTTAGTGAAAAAGGTAAAAAATTGATCGATTAACTATCCAAAACTAACCAATGATTAATTGGATATGTATTGACGATTCCGAGATGTTGGGATGTGATTTCATGGATCGATTCGCGAAAAACGGAATTCACGTACGTTAAGGATTAGTGTATTGGATCTTTTCACTATATATATATATATATATATATATATATATATATATATATATATATATGATGTGAATAGAGAAAAAGAGGTTTATCGATCAAAACATATTCCATTAATATTTTATAATTAGATTATGTCACTTATACTAAATATAGAAAGCAAATATGTATCTCATTTCCCTCCTTTGAAAGGAACTTTATAGTAAAATCTAATATTCCAATTATAGGATTCTTGATATATATGGAAAAGTTTATGTTGTGCAATCCTAACAAAATCTTACGTTTTCCGTTAATTTTTTTCATACAAAGAGGTAGAGAAAATATTTTTCATTATTTACGAATCAGACTCTTAATTTCTTTGATGCAAGAAAGCACACGATCGAGTTAAGTTAAAGCATTTTTGACAGAATGTGATCCTATTGGTCAGTGCTTCATATTAAGCGTATCTTTGATACAATGTGATTCATTTTCTCAAAACAAATGGGAGTTTGTTAAAAAAATAAGATCTATGTGTGACTGTATTAATTAAGCGCGCAAAAGATGAAGAAAACAGAAAAAGTTCTACTTACACTTTGAAGGCGTCGGAGATATGCTTGCCCGATAAATTAGCTGCGGCTGTTAGAGCATCTCTCCACTCGTTCACTTTATCCATCTCTTCTCTAAAATGTACCTCGTGCTGCTGAAAGAAAACCGCTACTTCATTCTTCTGCCCACGAATATCAGATGGATTCACATGGTAGAACACCGGTATCACTTTTAGTACATTTCGGTTATGCCATTCCATTATTTTGGCCAGCTCAGCCAGGCACCATGAAGAATTGGCATAATTTCTTGAGATAACAACAACCGCAAACTTGGATTCCTCAATGGCTTTCAGGAGTTCTGGAGAAATCGCTTTCCCTATTTTAAGCTCCCCGTCGTCTTTAAACACACATATTCCGCTCTGTTTGAGAGCTACATGAAGATCAACAAAATTGTAGCGAGTATCCTCACCTCGAAAGCTCAAGAAAACATCATATTTCCTGGCGGTGCATTGCAAAGAATTTCCAGCTCAGTCTGTTTGGATTCTTTTGGTGACCATGCGGTGCATTGCAAAGAATTTCATGGCTTTAAATACAGACATCATCTGGTTAGGGATGTTCTGTGTGATGTTCTTAAACGGGCAGGGATTTCTGCTAAAAAGGATGCCTCTGTTAACTTTCTCACGGATCCTCTTGAAGGGAGGTCTACTTTACGACCAGCTGATATTCTTGTGTTTGGGTGGGCGGGGGGGAAATACGCCTGTGTGGATCTTACAGGAGTGTCTCCTCTTGTTAGGCTCAGGGACCGTGGGTTTGTTGTGGGTCAGGCTGCGTTGAAGGCTGAATCGAGCAAAGTTGTTAAACACGAGAAAGCTTGTTTAGATAATCAACATGTCTTTCTACCATTTGCCTTTGATACATTTGGTTTTCTGGCTCCAGAGGCTGTGAAATTTTTGAGTAGGGTTCGGCGCGTCGTACACGGAACCTCTTCAGCTTCTAGGTCCCAAAGCTTCGTTTTTAGCAGGATTGACTTTGCTATTCAAAAGGGGGTTGCGGCGCAGCTTGTTGCCCATTTGCCTGCCACTTTATTGTAATCGTTTTATAGTAAATTATATAAAACTTCGTTATGACAAAAAAAAAAAAAATCTTGTTTTAATATAAATTGTCGTGTTCCATTTGGGGGTAAACCAAGGACCATAATTATTATAGATTTGAAAATCGAATGGGAACACAAGGAAATGTGGGATCGATTAGATAAAGATGTTGTGGACTATTGCTAAAATGGGGTCACCGGCCTTGTCCTTATTTTCATTTTTTATTTTATTTTTTCACATCTGGCGTACAGATCGGGTTGGATCAAAGACTTTAATATTAGATTATGAGAACACAAAGAAGATTTTCTAATTTATTTATTTATTTTTTATGAACGCGGCCAATTCATAAAAAATTATTATTAATTAACGAAGTAAAATAATGGTTGCTAGCCCGTACAAAATACCCAATCACACCTTAATGATTACACTTGAACAGTGATATAATCTAATAATTACATTTTCATACACACATTTATATACTCATGTGTGTTATAAATATATTATATCTATATTATAACTATATATAATTTACAAGTTTGATGCCGCAAGTGGCTTATTGGGTCATTTGGCGGCACCGTACTAGTCGGCGAATTTTGTATTTTTTTAGTTTAGTTACCACAATAAATGTAATGGAAACTGATCAAACGTTAATTTTTTTAGTTCCGGTACCATAACAAATCTGAAAGAAACCGGCCGAGTTCGCGCAAACTCGCGGCTTTATTTAAAGCCCATGACCGACAACGCTACTGACCGACCCCCCCCCAAATTGGCCGTTGGTCCACCTCAAGTTTTTATTTTTTTCGTTTTTTAATTCCGGTACCGTAAGGTTCGTAATCAAAACCGACCAAATTCGTGTCAAGTTACCGCCTCAATGCTCGGGGACCGACAATGCTTTGGTTTTACCACCGCCTGTGTTTTGTCTTCAATATTTTGTTTTTTTATATGTTAATTTGACGAATTAATATTTTGGGTTTTAACTCTCAAATTTTACCAATGGTGTCTATATTGTTATGAACGAAGCCGGTACTGAACGAATTCGTGTCGACTCATCGTCGTAACGTTCGGGTTTTACCAACGCCTGAGTTTCAACTTATGGGTTTTGCCAACTGCCTCGGCGCAACGCGCCGGGATGAAAATCTAGTTATATATAATACATAATTTCTAAAATTAGATAGCACAAAAGGATTTTGTTTTTATTATTTTTCATCAATACATAGGGTCAAATATATATATGCTAAAAGTATAGCCAAAAGGAAAACAAGAAGAAATTAGGGAGCATATCATGGAGCAGATCGTGGGATCAAAAGAGATAAATCAGGGTCAAAATATTATCCTAAAATAGCATCTCAATACTCCCCCTCAAGTTGGAGCATGTAAGTTTTGAATGCCCAACTTGTCGAGGAAAAATCGAAGTTGTTGAGCTCCTAATCCCTTTGTAAAAAGATCAGCAATTTGCATCTTTGTATCAATATTTTGCGGTTCTATTTCTTGGCTATCGACTCGTTCCCGAACAAAATGACAATTCATCTCTACGTGTTTGGTGCGTTCATGAAAAACCGGGTTGTTGGCAATATGGCGGGCCGCTTGATTGTCACAAAATAGACGGGTTGGTTTGGTTAAGACCACATCGAGGTCTTTTAACAACCAACAAACCCATAAAATCTCACTAACTGTGGAGGCCATTGAGCGGTATTCAGCCTCGGCGGAAGAACGAGAAACAACAGACTGTTTTTGTTTTCCAAGAAATTGGTGCACCTCTTAGAAGAAGTAAGTAACCGGTTCGAGATCTTCGTGTGTACGGACATCCAAGCCAATCGGAATCACAATAAGCCGTGAGGTTGAATCCTCCCTCACGTGGAAGAAGAACTCCTTGTCCGGGTGTGGCCTTAAGGTAGCGTAAGACTCAATGGGCCACGTTTAAATGTGATTGCCTTAGGTCGGCAAAGAACTGACTAAGAATATTAACCGAGTAGGCTATATCGGGTCGAGTAACTTGTAAGTAAAGAAGTCTTCCTACCAATCGACGATATTGTCCGGCATCAACTTTCGGTTCATCTTCTCTCTTGTCAAGTTTAAGATTTTGTTCGAATGGGAAAGAGCTTGGTCGACATCCTTGTAAACCACTATCTTCAAGAATATCAAGGACGTATTTTCGTTGACTTAATATAAGTCCTTCCGTGGTGCGAGCCACTTCAATGCCAAGGAAGTATTTGAGATTTCCAAGATCTTTGATGCTAAAGCGTTGGTCAAGCTTGCCTTTCGTGTCTTGTATTTTGGTACCATTGTTTCCAACTATCACGACATCATCAACATAGATAAGGGCTGCAACTAATGTGTTCCCGTTTCAATAGATGAAGAGAGAGTGGTCAGCCTTTGATTGCGTGTAACCGAGACTAAGGAGAGCATTGGTAAATTTTATGTACCAATTTCGAGAGGCTTGTTTAAGCCCATAAAGTGATTTCTTTAGCCGACAAACGCGTGTTTCACCCTCTTTAGAAAAGCCTTGAGGAATCTTCATGTAGACCTCTTTGTTTAGATCACCATGCAAAAATGCATTATTCACATCAAGTTGGTGTATGAACCAATTCCTTTTCACCGCGATGGCTAAAATAGTTCGAACCGTGACAAGTTTGGCGACCGAAGCGAACGTGTCATGATAGTCAACCCCTTCCATTTGAGTGAAACCCTTGGCAACGAGGCGTGCTTTGTAGCGTTCAACATTGCCATATGGTTTGTACTTCACTTTATATACCCATTTAGAATCAATGGCTCGTTTTCCCTCGGGTAATTTTTCAAGGGTCAACGTTCCATTTTCTTCAAGGGCACGAATTTCTTTTTGCATAGCTTCCTTCCATTTATCGTTTTTCATAGCCCGATGAAAAAATTTGGGCTCATCGATTGAGTCGATGGCAGCTAAGAAAGCCTTATGAGCATTAGAGAAATTATTATATGAGACAAAATTGATTAAGGGGTGTACCGTGGAGGATGCTTGAGTTGGTGCGGATCGAGCGTGGTCTACCGAAGAGGGAAGATGCACAACAAAATCTTTAAAACGGTTTGGTTGAGTCTTGGTGCGTTTTTCACGAATGGGGGTGTTCTCAATTGTTTCTTCAATAGGTGAATCATGGCTATCGGGTTCTGGACTGATGTTTTCATGATTTGGGGCCTGGTCTGGCCCGAAAGCATCCAAAAGGGGTGCTTCAGTGGCTTGTTCAGGCCTGCCAAATATGGGTCCTTGATCATGTTCAGATTGATTTTCTTGGTCAATGTGGATTTCATGTTCATGACTATTTTCAACAAAAGGGTTTTCTTGATCAGGACCAAGAGCATTCTCTTGGTCAATGGGACCGACATCTGTAGGTTCAAAATTAATTTTATTTGGGTTCTCTTCATCAATAATTGGTTCAAAAAGATTATCATCTTGTTGCCCACTGTTTATTTTGTCAAAAGGGAAATCATTTTCATGGAATGTGACATGCCTAGAGATGGTAATTTTCTTGTTTTGGATATCATATATTTTATAACCTTTGGTCCCTGGCGGGTATCCTAAGAAAATACCGGGTCTCCCCCTTTCCTCAAATTTGTCCCCTTTGGTCTCGTTGTTGCTATAATAAAGCAAGCAACCAAAGGTTTTCATGAGATCGTAATCCGGTTTTTGGTTGAAAAGAATTTCGTAAGGGATTTTGTTACCGATGGATGTGGATGGTAATCGGTTAATGATATAGGTGGCGGTCAAGACACATTCTCCCCAAAAAATTTTAGGCAATTTGGTTTCAAATCTTAGGGCACGAGCGGTTTCAATGATGTGCCTATGTTTTCGTTTCACCACCCCATTTTGTTGTGGGGTGTGCGGACAAGTGGTTTCAAGGAGAATTCCTTGTTCGCCATAAAACTTTAGCATGTCATTATATGTAAATTCTTCATCATTATCACACCTGACCCTCTTTATCAACTTTCCAAATTGGGTGTGAACCATTTTATGAAAATAAATGATCAATTTGCTTGCCTGATGCTTAAAATTTAATAAAAAAACCCAAACGAATCTACTAAAATCATTAATGATCGTCAAAAAATACCTTGCCCCCGAGTAGGAAGGAAAACGATATGAGTTCAAAACAACTTTTAGTTTTAATGCCACCAATAGGAAATGGTTTTTTTGTGTGTTTAGCTCTAGAACAAGAGTCACACATTTTATTAAAATGAAAATTACTAAGGAAATCAATTTGTGAGAGTTTTTCACCGGAAGCGTGTCCTAATCTTTTGTGCCAAACATCAATTCTTGTCGCCATGGCTTTTCTTTCTTCGTCAACCATTCCCATCCGGTATAGACCATCCCGAAGTTCACCCGCACCAATCAAGTTCCTCGTGCGGAGTTTCTGCATAACACAAAAATCGGGAAAAAAGGTTATGGCAGTTTGAAGGTCGTTACTTAAACGACTAACCGATAAAAGGTTACAAGTAAATTTAGGAATATGTAAAACATTTTTTATTTTTGTTCCTCCTGGCAAGGTGCATTCGCCTCTTCCTTCAACGGGTATATCATTCCCGTTGGGAATTATAACAGGGCTTTCAAACTGATTTTTGGTTTTGTTTTGGAGGATATTGTCTTTGTAGGTGATATGTTCGGTCGAGCCCGAATCAATCACCCAATCATCATTATTATTACCTTTTGTAGCCATGCAAGCTGTAGGTATGGCTTTACCCTCCTTCAAGTCACTACCTTCTGTAAAGTGGTTCAAAAAAAGTTTGTATTGTTCATTTGTCAAACCTGGAATTGGGCTCGAAGCGGTGTCAATACATGCTGCTTTGGGCTTGCTCTCTTCTTGTTTTCGGTTTCCCGGCCACCATTTAGGATATCCTACTATTTTGAAACAGCCTTCTCGAGAGTGTCCGTCCCGGTTACAGTGAGTACAATGTTTAACCACATCACTACGTTTGGAATCTTTCTGTCCCAGTCTGTCACGCCTTTGGCTTGCGAGACCATCTCGTTTGGGAACAAAGGATTTAAACGCCGCTGCATCAGTGGCTGGCTTCTTCTCAGAAGTGATGGCTCGTTGTTGTTCGTCCTGGAACACAAGGTGATACGCTGAATTCAAGCTCGGTACTGGTGTCATGGCCAGAATCTGTGTTTTTATCACGTTGAACTCACTGTCGAGGCCCATTAAGAACTCGTACAGCCTTTCTTTTGCTTGGTGTTCAACGAGTCTTTTTCCAATACTACAAGTGCACTTGTTGCAGGTGCATTGAGGGGTAGGGAGAACAGATTGGATCTCATCCCATAAACCTCTCAACTTTGTGAAATATGCCGAGACAGTGGCTCCGTCTTGCTGCGTAACAGCTAATTGATTCTTCAATTCGTAGGCTCTAGGAGCACTTTCTTTTCCAAATCTTTCATGAATGTCTTGCCAGATTTGCGATGAGGTATTGGCGTATTTCACACTAAGTCTGATCTCTTTCTCCATGGTTGTGGTGAGCCATCCTTTGATCATAGCATCACATCGCACCCACGCCATGTAATCCCATGGGTTTCTTCTGGTTGCTTGATGGTTCCGTCAATGAAACCTATTTTGTTTTCGGCGAAAAGAAAATTTTGCATTTCTTGTACCCAATCGGCATAGTTCTTGTCAGACAGAACGTCGTTGACGTGCAATTGTCTTGGGTAATCTGAGGGGTGAAGATAATAGGGTGACTTGTGACTATCGGAATGGTTAGGATCGGCTTTGTCGCCTGCCATGACTATGATGAACAAGAACAAGGCGGCTATTAGGGTTTTATGTGAAAGAGCGGTACGTGAACGCGCTCTGATACCATATAAAATTAGATAGCACAAAAGGATTTTGTTTTTATTATTTTTCTTGTATTTTTCATCAATACATAGGGTCAAATATATATATGCTAAAAGTAAAGCCAAAAGGAAAACAAGAAGAAATTAGGGAGCATATCATGGAGCAGATCGTGGGGTCAAAAGAGAAAAATCAGGGTCAAAATATTATCCTAAAATAGCATCTCAATATAATTAAATGCCAAATTAAAATGCTTATTTTAAGTAAATTAGAATACTCCATACATGAGGTACAATCTATAACAAGGATAAAGGGTCATTGACATGCTAAATATCATGTGCATTTTAATCTTATTTAAAATAATTATAATTTACATTCCTTAAAGTTACAACATTAGTTTTTAGTTTTTTACTTATATATTCTTTTATTTTACTTTTAACCCAACTATCCCACAATTTTTAAATTGTTATAAATTTTTCATGCGTTAATATTTTTTAACATAAATAGCATCATAAAAAATAGTATTTTATTATCTTTAATCTGAGTGTAATATTGTTATAGCTGTCACACCCCCGTCTAAGGCCTAGGAGCATGACCCATAAGTTGGTATCGTGATTGTAAATAAATCAGAGTTACGTTTAATTGCGGAAGACTTATAAACTTTAAGGATCGAAAATTTAATATTTACATATATCAAAAGTCAGGATTAAAACACCCAACGGTTAACAAAATATTTATGTGTTTATAATTTACAAACCACCATATGTTTAAGTTTACAAAAGAAAATCCGAGCCATCGGATTTATATAAGTAGCACTTCGATACTCCAAGCGCTAAACTTGTTCACCTGCAAAATGTAAGAAAATACGTCAGCAACGAATGCTGGTGAACACGCTGACGCAAAAATACTTTCTTTTACTTTATTACCCCTCTAGACTACGCCTGCCTTGGCCCAACGTAGCTTAGGAATAACAAAGTCAAATAACACAATATAAACTAGAGCCTCTACACTAGGTCACCTCACAAACACCGCAGCGTTCGACTTCATTAAGTACCTGTAAATATACACATACGGTCGTACTCCCTGTAGGAGAGCGTCCTACGACCAAGGGTGGTGCGATCATGCACATACATCGCATAGTACCACCTATGTAAGGATCCAGACATATGTATACCACAACCTGAGGGCTAGGTTTATACCCATAGTTATAACGGTTTTAGGAACACCTAGTTCATTGTAAACAATTTCATATAACAAGTTGACTCTTTTGAAAACAAGTTTAAAAGTTTGGGGGCGTATTCACATTGTCTCTTTAGGATCGGCTTCACTCACCGTCCAAGGGTCTTTCCCTTTCTTTTATCTCGAACCTATAGTTACGAGTATAAATGTTTGTTAGTCGGATACATGATCCGGCTTAAGACCTTTAGTCTTATATCTCAATCCTCGATTGAACCTTTAGTTCAATTCTTATTTACTTGAAAACCTCTTGTTTAAAAGTAAATTATAAACCTTTAGTTTATATAAAAACCCGACGTTTCTTCTTCTCCAAGAAACATAATTCTTTTCTTTTATTATTTATGAATACTCTTTATTCATTAAATAACATTTCATAACAAAGAATATAATCATATATACTTACACACATATATATGTTATCACTATATTCATCAATCATATTTTCATTCATTTCTTTGTTATGTTTTCTTTTCTTTTATCAAGGCATCGAGTATAACCTCGACTTAAGGCTTAAGCCTTGAATATAATATTCAATTATATTGAATTCATTATTACGCCTAACCTCGTTGGCGTTTAGAAATGCTAGAGAAAGGAGCAGCACTCCGACGCCGCTTCACTTTTCTCGATCAACTTTGATATACCAACTTCAACACTCGTCGGCACGTCTTTTGGGACTTTTTTCCATTACAACGCCTTCTTGATGAATGAGGGTGGAAGGCGGCACAAACTTCAAGGAATCGTTGATACAGAATTGAAGGTTCGGGACACGTTTTATGAGAAAACAAGGCACGTTTATCGAGGCAAATCGAGTATATGATTGTGGTATTGTAGAGAGATGTTAGAGAGAGAAAGGAGAGCAGGTTTTGGTGTGCCAGGAGTGAGATCCCGACCTTGCTATTTATAGGCAAAATCTGGTGTCCCATCGCGTACCGCGCCCGGCTCCAAGATACCCCGTCGCGTACCGCGACGTAGGGTTGATGACACAGAGGTGTAGACCTGCCATGTGTCAACACGTGGCAGTCTCCGCTCCACGTGGCAACACTGCCACGTGGTGACACGTGGCAGCACATAGTGCCACGTGTGCCACGTGGCACACGTGTCACACTGTGTCAGACTTCCCATCGCGTACCGCGATGGGTGTTTCTTCTGACCAGTCGCGTACCGCGAAAGGTCAGGAAAATCAGAATTTATAATTTAGACCCTCAACTTTGGGATTTGGCAATTTTAGTCTCTAGACTTTGGAAAGTTGATACTTTTGAACTCGAAATTTTCACGGTGTTACATTTTCGAAGTAAAAAAAAAACATTTTATGCAGAAGTGTTTGCGGTCCGATTTTGATGGTTTTAAATTAAGCCATGAGCCAACTTTACATGTTTCTTTTGCCGTCGAAAACCAAAACTGGACTACTTTAAATTAAAACCCAACTAAGTCGAACCATTACCAACGATTAGGTTCTGAGGTAGTTTGTACTTCAATAATAAATTGTGTTTAAAATAAGAATTATTAATTTGTCTATACCTTCACTTCAAACCTTATTATAATAAATAGTATACGAAATCATAACAAGAATAAAGACGTGTTTACTCGTATAAATAAAACTTTGTTTAACTATATCTAATGTATATTATAAAACATATTTAATCTATACTATATAATAAACAAAACTTTCTAAGTATCACATGTCATTACCATGATGATTCTTACAAAATTTTCTCTCCTCTCTCTCATATTAAATACATTTCTTTTTCTTATTAACAATTTTTTATTTCATTTTTTTTTCTTTTTAACCTTTCATTAATTCTTTTTAATAATTTTTTTCTGATTTAAAAAATTTAATACCACCATAAAGGTATTATTTTGTTTTATGTGATATTATTGAATGAAGAGACAAAATTAATATAAAATTTAAATTTTTATAAATTTTAACTTATTAAATATACTGATATTTACTAAATTACAAGTTTTTTTCTTTAAAACCCTTAAAAGACAAATTCACTATTGATGTATTCTTAGTGTTTATTAATTTAAACGAGCTGGTTTCTTTACCCGATTAAAGTATCAAGCATGGTTCATGTTACAGTTTATGATTAGGATGAGTTTCGATCCACGGGTTGGTTATAAAAAGAGAGGCATTTACAACTTCTTTTTTTAATTGACAATTTAATCAACCCATCATTTATGTTAAGTTCATCATCTTAAAATCCACAAAAATATATAAACACTAGACTACATGCATGTTTTGGTTTTCAGGAAGATAAAACAACTTCTTACCTTAGGAATACAAATGTTAAACATTAACACACTGTTAATCAGATGATAATTGATTTTTCATATCCTTCTATTATTAAAGATTTCAAAAATATAGACTTCTTTAGTAAACGAGTTAGACTTGCACCAAAAAATGAGTTCGTTCAAGAAATTAACAAATGTTTGTTATCCATGTTTCCGAGAGATGAAAAATATTACCATTGAATAGATGGTATCTATCATACATAAAATAATACATTACAAGAAACTATTAATTTCTTGATGTTTTAAACGGCCTCAAAATTTAAGGTTGTCAAGTCATAACTTAATCCTAAAAGACGATGTTGAAGTGATGATGCTTAAATGGTCTAGTCAATGAACCTAAAATAAATGTGAAAGTATAATATGATAACCCTGTTATAGAAGCGAAAAGCATATTCAGAAGTAATACTAGAACTCACACTCTTATTCTTAAAAAGAAAAATCCTACACCTTTATATAAAATGATTAATTTCAAAGAACGAAAAATTTACTTTATTTTTGTTTTGCAATGAAGATTAATAAAAGCAAAGGTCAGTCACTACAGATGGTTGATTTGTTTTTTAGACAATTTTTTTTAACTCGTGGCCAATTATGTGTTGCATTATATAGAGTTAAAAGCACAAACAATGTGAAACTACTAAGTTTTGATATAAAGTAAGGTTACAAATAAAACTACAAATATTGTGTACAAAGAAATATTTAAAGATTTATGAATTTTCTAACAACTTTTTATTTTCATTTAGTGTAATGTGTAATTTATTTTACCATATAATATCTCTTTATATCTGTTGAACATATTTTTTTGTATTTGACATTATGTTATTATTTAAATAAATTTATTTATTTCAACTCGTGTGTTACAAGGGTAACTAACCTAGTATTAAATAAGTAAATAATTAACATTTCATTATGTACGGTCAGCTCCGGTTTCAACCGTGAAACCAAACTGATGAACGTTCTCACAGTTTCAAATGAAATAATGAACATCCATAAATTTGTTACATGATTACCAAAGTATGTGTTTCTCGTTGTATCACACGTGCACGCTTATAGTATATGTGAAATATGTGAGCACAAGAAAATTGATAGCCCCCACCCCACCCCACCCCACCCCACCCCACTCACACACACACACTGGGAAATTTGGCCGAAATAAAAGACTTTAAAATTAGGTTGCAAATGTTTTGCAATATTTATACAATTTTAAAAAATATAAAAATAAATAAGACAAAATTACAAATTTTATCCTTTAAATATATGCGATTTATGAATCATGTCATTTAAAAAGTTTATTTGTGGGCAGTGTTCTTTATGACAAAATAAATTCGTTTTTTTGGCATTTACACTAATTGTCATCCAAACATGCCACTTAACGGGATTTTTGTTTAACATATTTTATTTAGTTTTTTTTTTCTAATAATATATTTAATTTGTTTTTTAATTATAAATGCTTAAATAGTATGCGTAAAAATACTTAAATGCCCTTCATACCGAGACCTAACGGGGGGGTTTTGAATGCCAGTTAATCATAAGAACGAAAATCGAATAAACATGACATGTAAAGAACACAGCCTACAAATAAACTTTTTAAAGGACTTAATCCATAAATTGCATATGTTTAAAAGACAAAATTTATAATTTTGTCAATAAATAATGACGAAAATATTAATGAGGAAACGTAAAAACAAATAAAGAAGAAAAACAAATTGTCCATTCTCTTTTAAGGGTGGACGAAATGGGCTTCTATATGGTGGGCAATACTGATTGGTACCGGCAAGAAAACCATCATATGGTGGTCGGTATCGATCAAAAAAACATCATGATTGGGTTCACTACCCCGAATCCATGAAAGAACAAAGGCAAAAATCATCTAGGAAGATTGGACGATCGAGAGCAATGGTGAAAGATGACTGAGAACACTACCCTCATGGATTTCAGTACCTATGAAAAATCCTTCCCTGAAGTGGGGTTCACGAACACCACTCCGTGCACCCTTAGGTTGGAATGTAAAATGTTCTCGTCAACCTAAAAAACATACTATAAAAATAATTCTTACCCAAAATTTAAAATATTTAACATTTCATTTTCAAAAGATAATAATTGCATATAGAATCTATGTGATGAATTTGTGTGAATAAGAGCATTAAGACGTTTTCTGTGAGAAATTATGAGCACTTCTAGACCATTACTTGTATACGATATGTACTAAAGAGTGTCATCCCGGAAAACTGACAAAAAATTGTCTTTAGAATTGTCTGAGAATTGAGAGTTTAATCTTAACAGGATTCTACCTAAAGCAGCAATAGTAGTGATTTCCTTCAAGGTTATGTGGGTATCAAGTAATTACTGCATAGTGCTTACTATATGATTTTCTAGCTCGTGCTGCAATTGTTTGAAATTTTAAATAATGCTGCATATAGAAAAGAAACCAGTTTGTTTGACTATTGGTGTTCAAGATCTACCATTTTAGAATCCAAATATAAGTTGTAGCAACCTTGTTGCAAGTACCTACTCGGGCCAGTCAAAATAAAAGAGAGCTCCTATACACTTATATCTCAGCAATCAACACACTTTTTAACAAACCTACAATATGTTAAATATGGTTTCGTAAAAGCATGATAATGATGCATTTGTCTTAATAACCAATTAACGGGGAAAAACATTTCAATAAAACCAAAAACTTGGCACAAGGTTAAGTTTGAACTGAAATTATGTTATTAAAACAATTGAAAGAAATACAACTATATCTATTGACCTCCCATGGTTGACCCGCAGCCTGCAAGCAGATCTTGTAGGTCAAACATCACTCACCAACTCCAAACTCCGCCTGAAACAGAGGACCATGTAATTATTTGGAAAATACAATATATTATGGCATTAAATTAAAAACAGAATGCATAAGAAAACAAAATCTGGCTCCACCAGTTTAGTATATGCAGCATGAAGTTAAAAAAAGATCAACATATATGTTTTTGTTATTCAAACCTTAAGATGAAGATACTGGTATCTTGCTAGCTGAATCAGCTACTGGTGTCTTGCTAGCTGAAGTAGGAGACAGTGGCGTATAAATGCGTGCTTTCTTCAAAATCTCTGCCACCATCCAGTTCTTTCGTTTGCTCAATGGTCTAGAAGGATCTAATCTAACCTGAAATTTAAAAAAAATGTGTCACTCAGGCATGCCAAATATTTCCTTAATCCTTACAATACAGCAATGTGTATTAGTGCGGTTTCAAACACCAAAATGAAAATGTTGTACAAATGATCAAAAATAATAAATTTCCTGGTGCACATCTCCTTATGAAAAGCTACACTGAGTTATCTATATAAATATAATAGAGCTAATGGCTACAGTAGAATAAAATTTGTCAAGCATCATGTACAACATTGAACCAATAATTTACATGTGCTACTCCATGAATTAAATTTAAGTGTGGACAAGGTATATTGGGCATTGATATATTTATAAAGTAATTTCGAGTATTACCATTGCGTCGTGCTTACTTTTATCTATTTTGCTACTCTAACCCGAGTTGTGAATACTCATGGTTGTAAAAATCACGCCTACGTTCCGTTTACTCGTTAATCGATAAGTCGATTAATCGTTTTTTGGTCTAAATTGGTCAAAATTGAAAACTTTATATATAAAATCTGGTATATATATATGCATATTTGAAAAACTAAATATAAATTACAATCCAATTAATCCCTGTTAATCGCTAGTCCCTACCCCACCGCCCAACTAGCACCTAGCAAGTTCTACAACACTATTGAATAGTGATGTACATGTAATCGAAGCATAAACATACATGCTATCAAAGCAACCTAATGATATGGTGAGTACCGGTACCGTAATGAATCGATACCGACCGAACTCCCAACAAAGCGCACGAGAGAATTCACCTAGTTGTTCTCACTTTACAATTTCATAAATCTATGTTTGTAGTTTGTACAATTTGTGACCTCATTTCTAAACAAACGGTATTTTTGGTGTATGAAATAAGTTTCAGGTTTTAAGCAAGACTTGCAATTATGTATGCAAAGCTAGTAATTTATCATATGCATGAACTAAATAAGCTAAAACTCTAGATAGCTATGCTTTGTTAATTCAAGTAGATGTAACATCATTTTGGCTTCTTGCCGATCGTTTGTTTCATGTTACGATCCAACCGATTTAGTATCGTTCATAACTAATCGTCTTTGATTGATTATGCAGGGAACGTAGTAACCGAACATATTGCTTTTGAATACCTGTATGGGATAATTTGAATCAAACAAGTTTCTTCTGCAAATACATATTGTAACATGTCATTCATTATATACATCAAATTGGATGAATTAGGAAACACGAAGCAGTTGTTGGAATCTAAATAGAACATAACAAATAATAATAATAATAATAATAATAATAATAGAAACGTATATAATACCCGATCGCCGATATTGCACTGATTGGTTTCGTCGTGTGCCATGAACTTGGAGGTGCGCTTGACGTAGCGATTGTAAAGCTTGTTATGGAAGAGCCTGTCGACGGCCACCACCACCGACTTCTGCATTTTGTTCGACACCACCATTCCCACCACCGATTTCATTTTCGTCACCAAAACCCTAACCCCCAATTTCGCAGGCGAACAAAACCCTAACCAGTGGTTTATTATTAGAGAATCCAAATGATGGTGTTGTGTGATAGTTTACACATATTACCCCTAAACTATGTTTACTGTCCCTTCTAACCCTTTACTTTTGCATGTATAAACTTCACTTAACTTTTAACTCGATAGACAGTTTTGTTTTATTTAGAGAGGACTTTTGTAACTGAATAAAACTTTTTAACTTATTGGCTTATTGAAAAGTCAAATACCCAAACATTTTATAAAACATGTTGGTCAGCTTTGATTTTGATTATACAACCTAACAAAGAACACGGGGTGTTGAATCTTGGTGTGTTATGGCTAGTTGAATCAAATTGACAATTTGAAAGTAAGGATTGGGGATGCTGACGAAAAGCAGGGTCAAGGCGATTGGTGGTAGTGTGATCCGGTGTGTGTGTGGGGTGGGGGGGAGTTAAGTGAGAAGGTTTTTTAATATATATTTTCATAATATATAATTTGTTAAAAATTGTATGACGAGAGTATTTTGGTAAACCTATGATAACAAAAAAAACTTACTCTGTTAATAAGCTAGACTGAAATGATAAGAAAATGAAAACGGTAAGGTAAAACTAAACAAAGTACATGAATGGAAATGACTCTTTTGCCCTTTTCAAAATAAAACAATAATAAAAATAATGGTCTCTCATCACTACCGCTCGGTCTTTCCATACATTGTGGACTCGTCACGCCAGACACCGTACGGATCGAATCCATCCTGAATGGCAAGTCTCCAACTCCAGATAGATTTCTTATTATTCATGCTACTGTTATTAACCCTCTTCGTTCATTTAATTAAACAAAAATACATTGTTTATCAGTAAATCTTGGTTAATGAATGCAACCTTATTTGTTTATTTTTTTTTATAAGTAATCGAAAGCTTTATTGTTCAGCAATTTTAAGATCTGGGTGGTCTTTGAAATGGTGATTTAAAAGACGAATTATTATTATTATTATTATTATTATTATTATTATTATTATTATTATTATTATTATTATTATTATTAATTTATTACCCTCAAGAGCCGGTGCTCATTATGGCTAAAACATCTTATTAAGTTCATTATAAAAATAATCAGAAATGATATCCCTGTCTGTCTCATGCTCGAGTATTAGGGGTAGTTCCAAACGTTGTAAAAAATGTAATTGATTTATTAATTAATGCAGTTTAAGGGTGAGTGACAATGGCTAGAGTTATAGAGAAGTTCTTTATAGCATCCATGCTGATGTGGACCATTCCTGTTGTCATTTTGATTGCCTACAACAACAATTTATTCCCCGGTAACCTAACCTTCATCTAAATTTCTCAATATTCTTTTGTATAGGTAGTTAAATTCTTGCTTTATTTGGTTTCTTTTCGTTTAGAAATCTGAGTGTAATGGTTAAATGGTCAGTAACTTTGATCTCCACTTTGAACAGGCTCTGCTAATATGAATCCGTATTCATTCACACTTTTCAGCGGTTTTCTAGCTGTTATTTCTGTTAACATTGTTATTGCATTCTACATATATATGGCAATGAGAGAGCCTTCAGAGAAACACGAGCCAGATCCTAAGTTTGTTTCAGAAGCCGAGGCTAGTGTCAAACACTTGGTCAAACCTGAAAGTTCATCCACCCATAAAAAAGATGGGATATGATCGCTTGAATAAACTCATGCATACGGTGTCGTTTTGCTGGAGCACACCGTTCAATATGCACTTCATTGCACCTTAGAATATATATTGAACTATCCGGTTGTTGACTTTGGTTATAAACTCCTTTTACATTGTACACAATGTTTTAAGACATATTGAACTATCCCACAAATATATGTAATCAAGAGTTGTTTATATAGCGCGGTTTTCCCAATTTTAACAATATATATCAAGATTTAGTTATCTTATAATAATGAGTCATGATGAAGAGTAAAAAACTTTATGAGATATTTGCAATATATCCCAGCCTTAACAATCGATACCATCTTCCAAAAACATAGACATCACACAACACACAAACCTCTTAGTGTCGACTCATTATATTCACTTGGCTCCACTTGCAATGCGGCATATTCTTACCTTCAAGTTTGGCATTCGTCTACTACTAAAGTGATAGGCTTGGAATAGTTAGCTTATTAGATTGATTTTGGCATTAGTGACAAACGACGACAGAAACATTCGTTGAGGCCCTATGAAGTACCAACCCTTGGTACTTCATAAATAGTTGTTACATAAATAGTCCTACATGCTCACATGCTCACTACATAAATAGTTGCTAGCAACTTGACAATTTATATTGACTCACTACATAAATATCCTCAACAAACTATAAGGTTAGTAGTATATTTCACACATGTTTATCTCATGTTGATTTACAACATCCAAATAACTTGTTCACCATGCCTTGTGAATGAACCAAAACTATAATTAATGGCTTTTACGGTTTTACCATGTTAATCAACGCACAATCAACTTTTATATACTCAAGCAGTCCAATAAGGTTATACATGGTTCATTATACAATCATAATATGACAAATGATTTTTAAGTAATTTCATTTACACATGTAAATCCATAGTATATGTCTACCATTTAACTTCACATGTAATATAACATTTGGATTATTAATATATAATAGAATGAAAGAAATTCCCATTCATTTATGATTGTGGGATTTATAGAAAATAAAGTCACCAAAAGCTTGGTAAGAAAAAATAAATAATCTTGGGTTGTCATAGTTCACTAAATGAGCGGGTTGTTAAACGATGTTAAAACCGATCATCAGTTTGGACGGCTTCCCCTATATGATGCAATGACTATGGACCAGATTCAGTGTACAAACATCCAAACGAACAAATCGAAAACCTTAATGTTTCTATTAATGCACAAATAAAACGCCATGGCGTGTCAATAATGGTGTACAAATCCAAATCATATACTAACCCAAAACTAAGGTTTCAGAAAAAAAAAATGTAAAGAAACTCAATGACAGTTAGGGCATGAAATGATAAAACCCATAAAAATAAGTAATGTTACACACCTTGATTTCAGAGAGAAATAGAAGGTAAGTGTGATCTATTACTCTTTGCAATTCTTGAACAAAACATAAACATTAACATCACCGAAGACAGCAAGAACAGTCTGAAATAGGTTCTGATTTCTTGCAATCCGAGGTCTAGAAACTCCTTCTTTTCACTGTATCGGTTTTTACGCTCGATTAAGTACCCGTTTAAGTAGTCGTCTATGGAGATTAAGTGGTCCTTGGTGTTGAATGGGGTCGATTCTTGCACATCGGTCATTTGGTGGGCACCCATGTTGAACATTGCAAAGAACATAGCGGACCATTCGTTTAAAACCCTCTACAATCAAAAGGCTAAATTTAGTACCTCAAAATATAAACGATGAATGTGTTAAAATTGACAAATCAATTCTATTAACAAAAAAAAAAACATAACTTTGAACAAAATGATTTATTAGGTTTTATCAGGGGTATGCACGGATGTGTTTTGGACTCAAAACAGATCCGAAAACTGAATAATCGGTTATTGGATTTCTGAAAACAGTTCTGTATCGCTTTTCGGGTTGGGTTCGGTTTCGGTTTTACCATTTGGGCTTGAAATTTTTTGACTCGAAAAACACAAAGTAACGAGAAAACCGAAAAAACTACTAGCAACCAATCAATTTCTTTTATTTTATTTGTCATTTCTTTTAACTATAAGGTTAAAATTGTAATAAAGATTAAAAAAAATGTAGCTCACGAAGTTACATATATGTATGTCATACGAGGTACATATATGTAGCGTACAATTACGCATATGTAACTTCTGAGCTATACATTTACACGTATATATCACATCCCATACATTGAAGGTAAGATGGTCCACAGGGTTGAACATTTTGAAGCAGTCTCTTGATGATGCCTTTTCATCTCCGTAAATCTGCCAAGACAACAGATGTCATGAAATTAAAATGATAATAATATTATAATAGGTGTTCTGCTAAATAATGGCGTGCATATACAAACCTCAAAAGTGTAAGACATGGGAATCCTTGCCACCTCATACATGTAATCTGTAGTGGTACCGTGTGCCAGATACCTGTTTTAGATAAGTGAAATAAATAAAATATTAAAGATGTGTTCATTCGAGTCATATTTACTTCATGAAATGAAAAAAAAAATACTTACCCAACGGATCCACCTCCTGATCCAACCACACAACGGTCTCCACAGTGAAGATGGTTTAACGTTTCAAGCATTAACTTCATTTTCTGAGACTGTAGTCCAGATGGCGTTGTGTTTTTGTGATCGTATGGCATAAACAGACCCTGTGACAAAAAAGTCAATCATGAAAAGAACTCATGTATATGTAAAGAAACAATTATTCAAATTTGATAGATTGAATAAGTAGTAAACAAATTCCAGAATTGAAATCCGTTCTATGATTGACACATTAATTACTTTTAAAAAACTGATTTGGACAAAAGGTAGTTTTGTGGGCCAAGTTGACCTGTTGACCTCTAGTATTAACTCATGATATAACAGCCATCCATCTAGAGATGAAAAATCTATTCATAACCGCAGGTGGGAGGAGGGTATTGCTTACCTCCATGCCAGAATGCACGTTGACCCAAATGTGCGGGTCAAATGACATTGAGAGCTTGCGCATTAGTTGAGCCTCAGGCTCACTAAAAGGAGCAGCACCAGGATTCTCCTCATATGGATCAAAATCCTGAAATTCATAAACAAGAAGCTTTGTGAAATCACACGCTCAATATTTGGCATGTGTTATTATTAACCAGACACTTGTATACATAATTAGCATGTCACATACGGTTAGAAATCCTGAAATATACATACAAGAAGCTTTGCAAGAAGTATATTTTAATGCATGGGACCACCTAGATCATTACATTGATTATTTCCAAAAATGAAATCCACAGTATTTTTATTTCACACACTAAACAATTATAAAATAAACGGAAATCTGTTATACATAAAAAGATTTTGGTCAACCAAGTCAACCCGTACAACAGGGTAAGATTTTTTAACAACTAACCTTTTCTTTCTTCCCCCAATCTACACTCCAATTCCGGTTGAGATCAACTCCTCTGCCTGCAAAGAATAATCAAATACAAAACTATAATTATAAAACTGACCACATTTATCGTTTTTAGTACACAAAATAATAATTGTATTTAAGATTAACATCAAGACCGTTTCTTCTTTCACAAAGGTCTCCTTCTTCAACTTTTTTGCGTCCGTTCAGATTTTCCACTGGTACCATCTGAGAGACCATTATATGTTTAACACTAATAATAAACTCTGTAAAATATAATTAATTTCAAAGATCTGACCTTTATAACAATCTTTTCAAGGGTCTTTTTCAGCAACAATGGATCCATTTTAGGTAAAAATTGCTCCTCACTTAAGATGGAAAGTATCCTTAATGCAAGCTCGGTGGTTATAAGCTCCCGGCCGTGCTGCCCAAAACTCTGGAAGACAAGTAATCATCTGTCAAAAAGATCAGCAATTACAATATGAGACAATAAATGTCAAAAACAATAAAGGCGTTGCTTTTTTCAAGTCTTTTGCTTTGTTTACAGAAAAAATGAAGGCTAAAAGTGGAAACGATTTAATTTGCCTTTAATGTGATGCATTTACAAGTTTAAAGTGAAACGACTCACAAGAAGTATTCTAAACTTCGATTTGTCTTCAATAGCTGATTTGTTCTGGCAATATGTAACTACATTCAGTTCAGCATTATATCCCTTATTTGTACTTCTAAATGTCTCCATCTGTTGAAATGTTACTGAATAAAATGAGAGAGTGTGACAAATAGGACACAACATGATAAATGAAAAGTGATGACAAATACCCACGTGAAGTTTATCTTGGTGTCGGTTAACCAATGCTTCTATCTCTTCCATCAAAGCCGTACTAAATAAAAAGCAAGGAAAATGAACGATTTATAAAAGGTCGGTATTATTCATTCAAACTGTTAAAGTAAATGCTCAGTATATGTCCAATGAAAATAGAAATCAGAAGACGGTTGAAGAAAATGATTCCAATGTTTCACATATGGTCATGTAGGCATTTACGTTTGGTTTTCTACTTTTAAGAAGAATAAAAACATCTACTTGATATGGGAAACGTCACTCACTGAACATAATTAACAAATGGTGTCAAGATTTTAATCCACCATGAAAAACCAATATCAAGAGTATGAGGCGTAACATGCCACACCAATGCAGGTACTGATGCTATCATTTACTAGACGAAAAACATGAATGAGCTAAAGATAAAGTTTCAGTTCTGCAAGCTTATCCTAATATTAGGGAAAACATAACCATCTAAAAACTGAGTCTGGTTAACCAATATATAAACACTTGTTACGCGCTGAAAGTTAGTCCTCAGCACCACATAACACAACTATGAGCATAATATATATGTTATCGTTGGACTTGTTTCTAAAAAAAGAGCTGCAACTTTACAGGAATATTATAGACATAACTAACATGAAGCCTTCTTAAGTTCCTTATTCTTTCAAGTGGTCACAGAATCTCTGCCTTAAAATCTATGTCAAAGCTATGAGCATTCCTATATTAAGATTCCAGCAAACCAACCGAAAGACAGTAATACTTATAACCTAGTTTTAACTGATTCCATGAAAGATTATCCAAATTTTAATTTATATTTTTGAACGCCCAACGAATAAAGCCCGGGGTAACCCAACGGCAAAAGGAGACCCCACCATCTCCGAAGGCCCACAACGGTTAACACCAGTGGGAACTAGCAGTTGAGCTAATAATGAAATTGTAATTGCAAGCTTAATTAAAGACTCTTGTACAGTTATAATAATATATATAAACCAAATGTTGTAGTAGCAATTAAGAACAAACCAAATCAAATCTAGAAAAGAATTAAAATTTAAAACTTTACCTAGTGCGGTATAGATCGCGATTGATGGGCGTGATAGATGGCTGCTTATACGACACATCATTATCACTGGCGCAACGAATGCTTTCGAAACAAGAAAACAAGAATAAAAGAAAGAATAGAAAGGCCATCTCAATACAACAACAACAGTGATATGTATGTATGTATGTATCCTATCTTGTCATTCGGATCTCAATTTTATTCAATCAAATCAATGAATCGATCTGAAGCTTTTTGATCCCAATTTGGATTGGATTGGATTGGATTTGGATTGGATTGTTTCGTGAGCGAGCGATCAAATCAATATGACATGATGACGTTTGATTGAGAGAGTAATAGAGAAAGAGAGAGAAACATTAAGAAAGTGAGTATTGGGTGTAGTTTTTGTTAGACACAAAAAAACATGGGTCATCATACCTTCTAGCTATTGTTTTAGCTATTATTTGTTTAATAATGAAACGGGACCGGGTTATTGTACAATAATCTCATTATTTGCGACAAACTATACTACCCTCTTGCAATTAAACCAACAGAGTGGCGTAATTGTAATTAACTTAAAAATATTTTGCGTACACGTCCTAAATCAGATCGCCATTTGCTTCAAGCTTTCAACCATGATAAAATCATTGACAAAACAAGATCAAAATTGAGCGTCCCATTATTGACAAAATTAATTGATAAAGCAGGTCGTTATAGTTGAATTTATCATGTTTTGAAGAGTATTTCTTTGAATTAATTTGATTAAAAAGGTGCGCTTTTAGTTAATTCCATTATCATCACTGATGCATAGCACTCACATTCAACTCATTCATTTATGGTCAGTGCTCCATGTCACTCATATGCTTTGAATTAGTTCATTTAAAATTGCAATTACGCTCCGATTAAAAAAGGGACAGTTACACTCCAATTATAAAGAGTATTGTGGTTTTGCAACTTTACCTTGCCAAGTGATTTAACAGAGTAGTACATCTTACCGTGAGTTTTTTTTTTTTTTTTTTGCAATATTGTATTGATTATGATAAAATAAAGCTTGAGTGTTAAATCTAATACGTTCAATACATGAAACCAAAAGTTGATACGTTTAGAACAAAACTGGCATAAAACATTGATACGTTCAAAAGAAAATTAGGGTTTAGTTGAGTTGCTTTGAACCTTCAGAAAAAGTATATATATGTTCAAAACAAAATTAGGTTTTAGATGAATTACTCTAAAGCAAAATTTAACATTCATAGCAAAATTGATACGCTCAGAACAAAATTAGGGTTCAAGTGAATTACTTAGAAACAAAACTGAACCTTAGAATAAAATTGATACGTTCATAAGAAAAATTGTGTACTTTAGTAACACAATTAGGGTTCAGCTGAATTAGTCTAAAACAAATATGAACCCTCATTATTGTTCGTTATGTTCAATTGTTTGATTAGTCTAATTTTCAATCTTCAATTAGTCTGACTCCATGAACGAGAACAAGGATGGAGAACACAAAACTATACGTTCCATTTTCAATTTAAATTTGATTTTTTCTAATCTTGGTATGAAATTTGGGAAACGATGTATGATTCTGGTTGTTGAGCGAAGGATTTAATTAAGGAGGAAATTGGATTTGAACAAATTTATAATTTTGCAAGTACCGCATGTTTCCAAAAATCGACGATCTATTAAGTTGCGTACCTATTTTATGATAATCAATTATTATATTGAATCTTTTATCAATAATATATGCATATACATATACATATGGATACACATAATTTATGTGAATTTAGAACTAGATTAGATTTATGTCTTAAAAAAGATTGTAAGTTTCTTTAAAGACATCGGTATGTGATTACATTACCATGATTTGAAAGCAATAGAGTTGAAGTTACACCACCAAGATCTTGTTATCTTTTTGAATTTCCAAAGCTAAAAAATACGTCGTTAAGTAAGGTGTTGTTTGTTTTTTGGAGGTAAAATGTCTGCAGTCTGCGGACCACATCTGCAAACATATGTAGCAGAAGAGGTGGATCAAACCTCTGCAGTCTGCAACAAAAAGACTGTTTGTTTTTAACATATCCAGACTGTTAAAATAAACTAAAATTTAAATAAACTGAAACTTAAATAAAAAAGGTCATCAACATTGAAATTTAGATAAAGTGAGAGCAATGTTTGCGCGACGCAGACAAAAGAGACCAGAAAGAGCTTTTTAGAAAAAACAAACACCACCTAATTCTTTGTGTCCCTCCATAACCAATTCACACCCAAACTCCTTGGCTCGACACCTTGCCACACCAGCCTTCCTAACCCCATCACCCATCAAAGCGCACAAATTCATAATATGTTAAGTATCTCCCTCATATCTCCTATATAAATTTGTGATAGTGAGGTTTGAACCTCCTACCTCTCACTAATAAAGTGAGTGCTCTACCATTGAGCCACATCCAACTTATCTCATCAGAATCTTTAAATTTATTACATAATGAATCTGTTATAAAAAATCAGTTTTTTTTAATATTCATTAAATAATTAATTTCATACATTTACTTATATTTAAATGATGAAGACTTAATTTGTTTTTCATTAAATGTATATACTATACTTGCCCCTATAACATTTTAAATACGAGGATTAAATGGCACTTTAGTCTTGGCATTTATGGCGGAAAGCATTTTTTAAATGTTGATGTTCGTTTTTGACCAATATTAAACGATTTGTAGGATCGTTTTTATTATACATAAAGTCTTTATTCATTGTCTTGTTTTGACTAAGTTTTGGATTAGAAATCATTTAGTTTTGATAGAGACTAATCGAGTCTTGTTTGAGAAATCAAATATTTGTAAAAATGTTTAAGGAGAGATTAAAATGATCCGTTTTTTACTAAGTTAAGTTAAGTCAAGAATTGTATGTTGATGCTCGTTTCTAAATGCATGTTAATTAGAAGACAACTAGCTTAAATGTCGGTTTTATAAAAATTACTAACTATTTATGGTGTTATAATATTCATAATATTAATTAAATTGATATAAGTATTAATATAATAGTTTAAAGGATAAATACCAAAAATAAAACACAAAACAAGGCTGCCGGCCAAATCCATCACTAGTGATGGAATTTAGTGGGGGTGGTGGTGTAGTGTGATGAGTTTTTTTTTTTTTTTGGCAACTTAAAAACTAAAACAATATTTTACTAGAACATATTACAACTTAAAAATTATACTTAAAAAATAAAAGTTGCAATAAACAATCTACTCCCCGTCTGACTCCGGAAATTCCAAACCTATGGAATAATCCAAAATTTTAAATTAGAATTTTAAACACAAAATTTATTTAAGATTATTTTATCGAGTTTGAATTATTTAAGAATAATCCAAACACATAAAATAAATTAGAATATTTGAAATTTTTGAATAGTTGCGCGGGCCATTCTAGAAGAATAATCCATACACAAAAATTGTTGTTAAATAATCAAAAACTTAGTCAAAACAAGACAATGAATAACGACTTTATGTCCAATAAAAACGATCCTACAAATCGTTTAATACTAGTAAAAAACGAGCGTCAAACGATCCTACAAATCGTTTAACACTAGTAAAAAACGAGCATCAACATTTAGAAAATGTTTTCCGCCATAAAGCCCATAAATGGTGTAAAAAACGAGCATCAACATTTAGAAATGTTTTTCTCTAAATGGTATCAGAGCCACGTGCTCTTTTTAAAAAAATAATAATAAATTAGGAACGTAAGTTCAAAAATTAAATGAGTTTTAAAATGGATCTCAAAGAAACCGATTGTGAAGAATCAAACAATTAAGAAATAACCGAAGTAATAAACTTTAGGGAAAATGAAAATGGTTTTACTTCAGATTATATGATTAATTTTGATCAACTAGAAAAATTAACAAGCTTAAATTTAAGCTTAACACGAAAAGGGTTTTTAATCAATCTAATAACCTACAGAGTTTAAGAGTTTAGCCTCAAGGGCTTTCTCTAGAAAAAATAAGATTCTCTACTGCTTCAATACCGAAAAACTTTCAGTAGATATAAAGGATATACTTTAGGAGAAGTATATTTACCTCTTCTAACTAAAGGAGAAATAGCAAAAAGACTTTTGACTATTAAGCCTGAGTTAAGAAGATATATGAATATGGTGCATATAGGAGCAGTAAAAATTCTTCTAAAAGCACAATTTAGAGATGGAATTAATTTCCATATAAAAATGGCTCTAGTTGACAATAGAATTGTTAACAGACATGATGCTCTTTTGGGAGCAGTACAAGGAAATTTAGCATACGGAAAATTTATGTTTACCATCTATCCTAAATTTTCCTTACATCGTGATTCAAAAGATTTCGATAAAACATTAAGTTTCATACATCAATGTGAAATAACCGACCTTATGGAACCAGGTAATAAAGTATTTACGATTAATTATTTAATCTCGTATGCTTTAACAAATAGCACTCATTCAATTGAGTATAAATAAAAAGAGAATATAGCAATCGAAAATATATTTTCAGAAATTGGAACTGTCGAGGGAAGTAAGTTTTTTGAACCTTCACATTTACGAGAAGATTGGGCAATTAATATTGCTCATAACAAACAACCTCTAGGATTCTGACCAAGACAGAGTTTTACTGGAAACCCTTTACAAATAGGAGAACCCAGGTTTACTGAATCACAGCTAATAAGATCTATGTCGGGAAAGGTTGACAGATATGATGAAATTCTTAAGGAAATAGCTGGAAAATGACATCATCACAGCCAATCCTTAAAAATTTAGAGCTTCTAAAAGAAGAGATTATTCAAGAAGAAGCATCAATACAAATTTTTCTCATAAAAATAGAACAAGTTAGAGTAGATATTATGATAAGTCATAAAACAAAAACTCTAAAAACAAAAGATTTAAAAGAAAAAATGTTAGCTACTAAAAAAAGAATTGATAATCTCAAGGCTAGAAAAGGAATGATTTCTACGACATGAGTCTGATAAAAATCGAAGAATTAATTAAAGTATTAATCAAAAAGGTAGAAGAATTAACTACCAATGAAAGTTTAAAAGCTATAGCAGCAAAATTATCAAAGATGTCTCAGACAAAATTGATAACAATAACGAAGAGAAACACTAAAACTCGAAAAACATAAAGAAAATACATCTGAAGAGAAAAAGAGATTTCAAAAATACTCTTTTCCCAACTTTATGTTGGAAATCCTTCATTAGGTAGTTTTAAAAGTCCAAATGCTTTAAAAAGGCCTTTCGGATCTACCTCAAATGACTAATAAAAGTCAAATGAGAACTCTTTTTCAGAAGATAAATTCAAGAATTAGAATGAATTATTTTAACCTTCAAAATATCATTCAAAGAATAAATGAGCTTCAAAGTGACTGGAGTATCGATCAATATGCTAGCTCTTTTAATACAACAAAAACGACTTTTTGAAAAAGAAATACAACATCTTCAAAATAAGAAAATTATTATGTCTTGTGGATAAATGAGTTCTATCACACAAAAATTAGAACATATTTTTGACGAACAGCTGAAAACTATTCAGCCGAACAAATACATGAACACGTTCAACTCATGACCTTAAGCGATCAAGAGTGCGAACAGAAATTTTCTGAAAATAAAGATTTAAAAGAAAAAAATTTTCCAGGAAATAAAGGAAAAGTTTTTTATATAAAAGAACCCAAAACTGAAGAAGAGGACTCTTCAGAATAAGAAATTCCAAAACATAGGATGAATCAATCTAGCACTAGTGGTAGTAACCACAAGTCATCCTACAGGAAAAGGAACACGAAATATGAATTCTCTATGCCATATCATAAGGGGTACCTGATTCCAATAAAAATAGTAGTAGTTCAACAGTAATAGATACCATAAAAATTGATTGTATCTTTGAATTTAATCAAAGAAAATAAAAAATCGACAAATGGAATACTGAAATTAGTTTAATTATCCAGTCTAATCCAGAGGAATTTTCCAATGCTAAGGCCTTATTGTTATTAATAGAACACAAGTCTGCAAGAATAGTCCAAGATTTCATTAAAGGAACAACTTGGAATGAAGATTTACATGGTGAAGATCTCTTTGATCAAATTATTAATGCCATGTATATGATCTTCTTAGGTCTTGATTTCCTTACAAATAAAGATCATGAGAACAAAAAATTGCTTGAAAAAGCAAGACAAACATTAACCCAATCACAACTACGTGATATATGTCTTTTAGATGATCACTTGCCTTTTTGAGCAAAACTTATATAAACTAAGTACAGGTGAATATCATTCATGGATAGAAGTTTACCTAATGAAAATTCCTATTGTTGGTGAAAAAGCCAAAGAACGATGGAATAAGGAAAAAAACAACTTAACAGTGCACTCTTTAGGATTTGCTACAAGAATTGTTAAGAAAGAAATTGTTGTTTACTGCGACTTTTCCAACAAGCAATAACAGTTAAAGAAATTTAACAAAAGTTGTTGCAATAAACTCACTGAAACACCTCAATTATCTTTTGGTTGTGATCAGGAGAAAAACAAAAAATATTTCAAAAAGAAATTTAAAAGAAAATACAAAACCAAAAGAAGGTTTTGGAAACCTAAGAAAAGAAAATTCATCCATGGAAAATACTTTTCAAAAGAAAAACCTAAGGTTTGTCCTCAAGGAAAGAAGAAATGTCGTTGTTGGATATGCTCTGAAGAGGGACATTATGCCAACGAATGTCCTAATAGACAGAAGTTACCAGAAAAGGTAAAACTAATTTCTAAAGCATAAATAGATATTATCCTTTAGAAGATATTTTCGATGACTATATGCAGGTATTTTCATTTGAAATAAAGTATGATTCATCTTCAGATTACTAGCATTAGCTCTAATAGTCCGAGATGAATAAAGCTAAATCTTTTAAATGGGGGATGAAGACCCAAACAATATACATTTTTGTAAAAATCTTCAAAAGAAAAATGAATTAGTTTAATTAAATATAACTAATCTGAATTCCATTTATATCAAAGGAAAGATTTTCCTAAAAGGATATAAGGTAATAACTCTACATTGTTATGTAGATACAAGGGCAAGTCTCTGCCTAGCAAGCAAACATGTTATACCTGAAGATCTATGGGAAAATACTCCCAAAGACATCAAAGTGATAATTGCAAATCAAGATACAATTAAATTAAACAAGGTTTGTAGAAACCTTATAGTATATTTCTCAGGAGAACCATTCCCCATTCCTACAATTTATCAACAGGAAACAGGAACAGATTTACTCCTTGGAAATAATTTCTGTCAACTATATGGGCCATTCACCCAATGTTTAGATAGAATATCTTTTCACCTTAATCAAGAAATACTTTTGATCAAAAAGATAACAAAAGCTTTTCAAGTTGGAAAACCAGGTTTTCTAGAATCAATGAAAAAAGATTCAAAAACAAAACAAATCCCAGGTACTAATATAACTCAAGAGGTTATAAAACCAGACGAAAAATATTATCTCGAAAATATTTTTTTGAAATACAAAAATACCAAAAAATAGAAGAACTACTTGAAAGAGTATGCTCTGAAAATCCTATTGATCCTGAAAAATCCAAGAAATGGATGAAAGCATCAATAGAACTTGTTGATCCTAAAACTATAATCAGGGTAAAACATAAGAAGTACAGTCCACAGGACAGAGAAAAATTTAGCAGACACATCAGGGAATTAATTGGCTTAAAACTTATTACCCCAAGTAAATCACCTCACATGTCTCCAACATTCTTAGTGGAAAATGAAGCCGAGAAAAGAAGAGGAAAAAAGAGAATGGTTGTTAACTATAAAGCAATTAATGCAGCTACCAAAGGTGATAGCCATAATCTGCCTAGCATGCAAGAACTAATAACACTCTTAAGGGGGAAAACTTATTTTTCTACTTTCGATTGCAAAAGTGGTTTCTGGAAGGTGCTGTTAGATGAAGAGTCTCAGTTGCTGACAACATTTACATGTCCTGATGGTCATTACCAATGGAAGGTAGTTCATTTTGGGTTAAAACAAGCACCAAGCATATTCCAAAGACAAATGCAAAATGCTTTAAGAGGTTTAGAAAATTATTGTACCGTCTATGTTGACGATGTCATAGTTCTCTCAAACTCCGAAGATAAGCGCTATTTCATGTTTTATCAGTCTTAAAGACAATAGAAAAATATGGAATTATCTTGTCAAAAAAGAAAGCTAATCTTTTCAAAACAAAGATAATTTTTTTAGGTCTTGAAATAGACTAAGGGACTCATTGTCCTCAAAAACATATCTTGGAAAATTTACATAAGTTTTCAGATGTTTTAGAAGACAAAAAACATCTCAACGGTTTTTAGGTATTTTAACTTATGCAGAAAGTTATATTCCTAAACTTACAGAGATTAGAAAACCACTGCAGGTAAAATTATAAAAGGATTATGTATGGGAATGGAAACAATCCGATACAGATTATATTAAAAAGATAAAGAAAAACTTAACCAGTTTTCCAAAACTTTATCTACCAAAAGAAAATGATTTTTTAATCATTGAAACAGACGCTTCTCAAGATTATTGTGAAGGGGTTTTGAAGGCTAAAACAGCCGAAAAAGAAGAAATATGTAAATACACTTCGGGAAGCTTTAAACAAGCAGAACGAAATAACCATAGTAATGAAAAAGAATTACTAGCGGTAAAAAACACTATTTCAAAATTTTCTATCTACCTAACCTCGCTAAAATTCCTGATAAGGACAGATAATAAAAACTTTACTTATTTCCTTAAAACAAAAATTTCTGGAGATAATAAGCAAGGCCGTCTAGCCAGATGTTAAATGTGGTTCTCTAGATATTCTTTCGACATTGAGCATCTCGAGGGAACCAAGAACGTGTTGGCAGACTGCCTAACACGAGACTTTCGAAAAACGTGAAGAAACTATTCACACCTTTTTGCACCTATTTAAGGAGCAAAAAAAACCCTCAAGGAGGAGCAAACAATTATATTCCACAAAATAAAAATACCCATGGAAGAATTAAAGGCATTGCATCTCAAAGAAAAAATTCTTCTTATAGAATTAAAATCCATTCAGGAAAATAGCACTCTATGACAGAAGTCTAGAAATAACTGCCAATTCAGAGCAGGAATCCGAAAGGAGACAATCTGAATCTGTTCCCTTTCAGACGGATAAGGGTAAAGAAAAAACAAGTCCGTTTACTCCTGTTGCTTTGGAAAAAAGCAAAAGAAAAGTAAATGAAGAACTAAAATCTTCATCTAGTCCACAAGCAAACGACTCTGGTAATGACAAATCAAATCCGTTGATGGCTGACAGTCTGCCAAAAACTGAAAACTGAAGAGGTCTCACTAAGACCAAGCTACTCTCAAATTACGTAGAGACTAGAAAATCCCAAGACAATGTTCTATGTTATCTTTAACGGTGAGCATATGGGGATATACGAAGACTTGTCAATAGTCAAAAGCTACGTGGATGGGAGTAACTATCCATTCAAAAAGTTTGGGACGTTAGCACAAGCCCAACAAGAGGCCACTCGCTATTCAGCAAACCTTGGAAAAAGAGAAATACATTTGAAGGTAATAATCTTTCCTGAACCCTTAAAACCAGGAAAACAAGAAAGAACCGTTGAGTTCAAAAAAGATTCCCCATTTCTCTCAAAATTAAAAATTTATGAAGAGAAAGAAATATGAGAAGAATCCCAAGATATTGTATCTCCTGATGAATTTAGATCATTATGGTCTAAAGCGCGGTCTTTAAGTCAAAATGACTTCGAATCCGAGCACATTTATACAAAAGATAAGGCTACTAAAATTTTAATTGTCTTTTGTCCAGGCGCAAGCCTAGAACGTATCTCTTTAGCATTCTCTGCTGGGTTAGTTAAGTATATTTACCCTGCTTCTAATTTACAAGAAATTACTTTAATGGCTGAAGGAATGAAAGCTATCAAGAACGTTGGCAAAAAGATTGCAGCGGCAAAAGACGCTAACATCTTCATCAAGTGTACTTCTACACTCCCAGATTGGTATCAAGGAAAGACCTTCCAAAGCTACCATCATCTGGAAATCGGTCTTGCTAAAACAAGAACCATAAAATGGAAGAAAAATATGAAGACCCGAGCAACTGGATTGAAATCAGAGTAAAGAGTCTTCTAAAAATTCTCGAAAGTTTGCAGAAGATAAAAGCCGAAAGCTTTAATAAAGTGAATTATTACAGTCACCACTGTATAATCACCAGCTTCAGTAGTACTCCACAACCAAAGCACGAGAAAGAAGCTTCAGAAAAGATGGAGCAGAGAATCATTTTTAATAAAGTAGAAGCATGACCAGTCACTAAAGAAAGGTTATGTCAGAAGCTTCAGCGCATTTGTGAAAATCATAATTGCCAATACTGTTCAAGTGGTACAAAAAAATAATAGCTCTCATCTTTACAACTATTACTCTGACGAAGACACCAGAGAAGTGGACCCAACACATGGGTATGTCGACTAGAAACGTGATGCATGACGAAATTATTAGGGCATTTTGGTCCATTGTACTAATCTTCTCATCCTATATAAAGGAGAATGATTTATAGTTTAGGCATCGCATGCTCAACTAGTTTTTTTTCTCTACTTGTAATGTCAAGCATGCGTGTTAGTGAGTAATCTCCTTGCTAAAGGAGAGTATTATGTAATTACCAAGAAGTTCTTCCCCAGGGAAGAACAATTATGAAATAAATATATCAATTCCTATTATCCATCATGTTCATCTTTAAGAATTTTGCAAAACCTGGAGCCCTAGAGTCATAAGAATACCATTAAGGCAGGAGGCCGTTGGGAACAAATTGGTTGTGTTGGTCACTTGAAAAATTCAACTTAAGAGATTTACTTAGCTGGATAAGAAGAAAATGCATGGTTTATTTCATGACTGTTAAAATACTTCAAAAGTATTTATTATAATCTCTCCTTACACATTTTTACAAATATTTGATTTCTCAAACAAGACTCGATTAGTCTCTATCGAAACTAAATGATTTCTAATCAAAAACTTAGTCAAAACAAGACAATGAATAAAGACTTTATGACCAATACAAATGATCCTACAAATCTTTTAATACTAGTAAAAAACGAGCATCAACATTTAGAAAATGTTTTCCGCCATAAATGCCCATAAATGGTGTCAAAAACGAGCATCAACATTTAGAAATGTTTTCTGCCAAATGGTATTTCCCACATTTAGCAGAGTGACAATCACTTTTGGCTGTTCACATTGCATGCATGACGATCACTAATGAATAATGATCAGTAACAAGTTACAACTGATAATCAATTTTTAGTTTTCGCCTCATATAGGGTGCTTTCGTTGAACCTCACCAAGAATCTCAACTTTGCGTTGTTACAGGATTTCACCGAGGAACAGGGATGCAATATTAGATCGGTACCGGAAAATATGGCGGATCGTCACCGGAATACATGACAGACTGTCTCTTCACAACAAGCCCAACAACAGGCCCACGATACTTCTTTCCCTCCTTCGGTCCAACTATCAACCCAAACTCCTTGGCTCAACACCTTGCCACACCAGCCTTCCAAACCCTATCACCCATCAAAGCACACAAATTCATAATATGTTGAGTATCTCTAACCTTCTCCAGCCTTTTATTTTAGATACCTACACTGTTATCTCTCTTATCCCTCGTATGTACCCCTATCAATGCCCTCCATAACCTGGATTGGAATCGAGCAACGACCAAGCGACTTCCGGGCTCTTACTCACTATAGCACGTGGGAGTTAATCCTGAGGCAAAATAGTATTAGTGTAGTCTATCGCATGTGATTCAAACACAATATGATGGTTATTTAAAGCGATATAAAGTTCAGTTGCTTTTTATGACATGCTACAACAAATTAGTGGTGAGTGTAGCGACAAGTTTAGCCAGGTTGTTAGGGGTATGTTTGGGATTTAGTTTGAAAACAACTTATTGCCTTGTTGGATTTTTCAAAAAGCAAATAAGTTACAAACATGTTTGACAATCACAAAAATTCTTTTTTATTTTATCATTTTGACAAGGTTAAAAATTGTTTTAAAGGGTTGGGCTCAAATAAAAAGTTTGATTTTCCTAGGAAGGCTAGGAAAGATGGTATTTTGGTCCACTTACTTTAATCTCAAAAACTCACTTACACATTCACTCATCTCCTACAACCACCACCACCACTCCAACGCCATCACAACTGCCACCCACTGCCACCACCTCGTCAGGAAACAATCGTCAGAAAATCCACCCGGAAATTTCACCGGAAAACGGTCACTGGAAAATACATAACGAAAAAACACTATGATAAAAAACACAATGACATAAATACAATGAAAAACACAACTGTTTAACAAAATAGATAAAACACAATTTTGTTAAAGATCAATAATTTTTTTAGTATTTATATAATAATATGGTACTCATATTAAAGATAAAAAAATGTCTTATTAAAAGTTATAGATGCTTTAAAATGATGGGGGGGGGGGGGGGATTAACATGTGTTATGTATGTGAAGAGAAAAAGACAACAAATGTGTTAGAGCATTCACAATTCGTCCATCAAATTTAGTGAGTGAGGTTTTATAATATAGGGAGTGGTTTAGGGTGATGTAGTGGAGAAAAGAGAAAATGCATTGATTTTTTTGTATATTTGAAAAGTTTTTGTAACACCCTATAATTTTTTAATATATTTTGAAAGTAGTTGTGAGTAAATGAGAGAAAAAAGATAATGGTATAAAAATATTATTTAATTGAGGATGAGAGAGAAACTGTAGTGTATTTTAGTATAATTTTGGATTGAAAGTAGAGGAAGGGATAGAATTTTGGATTTGAAAAGGGGAAGGAAAGAGGATGCTCTTATTCCTTTTAGAGCATTCTCATCTTATCCTTATCCCTAAATCCAAAATTACACTAAAACACATTATATTTTCTCTCTCCGTTTTAAGTAAATAATATTTCGGTATACTTTTATCATTACCATTTCTCTTTCCTTCACTCACAACCACTTACAAAATATATTAAAAAATTATAGGGGTGAACATTAGCTTTTTAAATATACAGTAAAATCAAAGCGTTTTCTAAAATATAAAAACTCTTCACTCACAACACTCAAAATCAATTTCTAATTTATAAAAACATTACTCATATAAAATAGGGGATTGGATGAAAATGCTCTTATGTCATTCCCCTCACACTTGATTTCCTCCTTAAACTAATCTCAACCTTCCATGTTCAAAATAAATGTAGATTACTTCTTATCATTTCTACAGAAATCATACTTTCTATTATAACCAATGTTTTCATAATCGGATCGGATACGAACCGGACAGAACAACTTTGGTCAAAAAATGATGGGTAGGGTAGCAAAAAATTTGAAAAAAAATAATTTTTTTCATAGTAAACGATTCAACCGGTTTCGGTTTTCCGGTCCGGCCGGTTGAACCGGTTCGCACCGACAGTTATTTATGAGCCGAGCGAACAACACATAACCAAACTGGTCAATGGACCAAATCCGGGTTGGACCGGTCCAGTCACAACAACATTGATGATAAGGCGACCATTGTTTTCTAAATGGGCAACTTTATATAATAGTAACTAAGTTTCAAATTTGCTACTTATATTTTATTTTGTCTCAATTAGGTCACTCAACTTTCAATTTAGTCTCAATAAGTTCACTTAATTTTCAATGTGTCTTAACTAGGTCACTCAACTTTCAATTTTAATTCAATTAGGTCACTCAACTTTCAATAAATGTTCTAATACTGCTTTTTTTTACTTTCATATATTATATGCTCATAAATAACTAAAATGCCATTTAAACCAACATTTTTTTTAAATTTTTATCAGTAAATATATCACTTACGATAATATGGTAGTTGTCCATCTCGTTTTAGTACACAAATTGAAAGTTAAGTGACTTGATTGAGACAAACTCTATACCTGGTGGGTTATTTGCTTTAGGAAAATTATAGTTTGGATGGCCTATGTTGGTTGGGAATGTTTTGATTGAAACGGTATGAAACACTTGGTTTTTAAACTAAAATATACATTGAAGACAATGTAAAGTTTATGTGTGGGGATGCGGGATTGAATTTGAGAAAAAATAGTGAAAAATGTCCCAAATTTAATTATTTTTGCAAAACAATGGAGAATGATATAAAAATCAGGGATTGTTTTCAAAACTAATATATATATATATATATATATATATGTGTGTGTGTGTGTGTGTGTGTGATGGATCTTGCGAGAAGTAATCTTATAATGAGAAGTACGCGAAGTAAATCCCAGCAATTGATTACAAAGATCAATGGTGTATGTTACATGATGGCATTTTAGTAAATCTCAAGAAGTGTTAATCAAATTATAATTACTTTGGAGGGCATACTAGTAATTGTTGTGTAGCTATCAAAAAGGAACGCCTTAGGTATTCATTATGTATCCCTGATTTCACTCTATAAATCCTACATAAAGCTGGAGGTGCGAAGTTTTATTCCCATATCCAACCAACACACACAATAGAATCAATTTAACTCCTACACACAACTCGAGGGGTGAAATCCTCATCCCATATCAAACTGATAGACACAATTGAATCAATTAAACTTGAGTGATTCCAATCCTTCTATTATAAGAAGCAATCGGTGTTCTATCAATTGCACGACCTTGGTTTTGAATTCAAATTGGGCGTTTCTCGGATCTATTGGGATCAAACCTTACATAAGTTGTTGAAGGTATGTTCAACAGTTTTAGGTGGTGTTGTTGCTGTGTTGGTGGGTTGTTTCCTTTGTTTATACGATTAGATGTAGGTTATGAAGTTTAGGTAAAGGTTCTTTCTGTGTATGTACACATCTTTCTGTTTGTAGTTATAGTCTGTTCAGTGTAGGTATATTTTCACTTTATTTTTAGACTTGATTTATTAAGGGTTATATATTATATTGCGTTTTGTTTTACAGTATATATTGTAATGTGTTTATGTTTCTCCACGTACAATTAACAATTTAATAATCAATGTGGAGCATCCTGTTTATTTAGGTATAGTTTAGTTTTATATAATTCCTGTTTATTTTTTGTATATTAGTTGAGTAGTGTAGGTGTTTTAGTATCCGGTTTATTTTTGTTTATATGTTGATATCCTTTTTGTACTTTTTGTGTAGCTGTTGTGGGGTTGTGTATCCTTTTTGTATTGTTGCTATGAACATTTATACTGTTGTTAGTTGAGCTATGTATGTATGTGTTTTAATGTATAGGTAAATTATTATGGCAATTGTTTGAAATTATGTTAAGTATGTTGATTGTGTAGGTATAGAATGGATATGTAGGTGTAGTATGCATGTGTTGGCTGTGTATGTAAATTATTATGGCAATTGTTTGAAAGTAAGTTGTGTATGTTGGTTGTGTAGGTGCAGTATACATGCGTGGAGATATGTATACATTGGCTGTATATGCGTATAAATAAGTTGTTTGAAAGACAATTAAGTATGTTTGTTGTGTTGGTAATGAATGTCTATGTAGGTGTAGTGTATATGTGTAGGTATATGTATATGTTGGTTGTGTATGTATAAATTATGTGTAGGTCTAATTGTGTATAAATGGAGAGTAAAATTGTGTAGCGATCTTTTTAGTTTGTCTACATATTGATTATGGGTTGTAACTTTAGTAAATATCGGTTTTTAATATTGATTTCATTTTTTAGAAATCTAGTTATTTGTAATAATTACATTCTTGAAACAATATGTAGGAATTTTTACTTCATCAAGGAATGAACAGTTGGGATAACATGCCTAAATTGATTAAATACACGTGAAATTGGGTTTGGTTAACACCAAACTTTTATTGTTCATTGTTTGAATTTCATAAAGTTTATGAATTAAATACGAGTAGAAACTATATCATAAAAAAGTAAATAAAATAATTTTGGGAATTTAAGCTTATGATTTAAGTACATGTAAGTGTAGTCGCTAATACGTAATCTCTTTGTGGGGATCTTTGAGATGTTTGTGTCTACGTGTTGGTATTTTTGTATGTGTCTCTGTGTAGGACGTATACATGCCAATGTGAAATATTGGTATTTTTGAATGTATACCTTATATTATAATTCATGTGGATAAATTTATTCACCGACTTTTGTTGATGTTAAACAGACTAAAAGAACTATGGAATTGAAAACTGTATCGGCTAAAAGAAGTTGTAAGGTTGGAGTTAAAACTTTGGTATCTTTTGATGAGGCACATGAAGATGACAAATCTACACGAGAACAAAATCACAAGATTAGAACTGTGGGTTTAGAGTAGAGGAGACCGAACAAAACCAACATAAGTTAAGCTTAAGAAAAAAATGTGCTGCAAGGATTCTAGTTTATAACATAAACATCGAAGAATATGATACTGATGATGTTAATGAATCGAAAGCAAAGAATAAATAAACATGTTTATGTAGGAGCAGATGAGTATAAGTGTTTGGAATATAAACTGTTAAAGTAAATGCAAGAGTATTTTGTTTGGCTCATAATGTATGATATATGGTATAATGGAATTTTATACAATTATGATGCTCTTATATTTGTAAGTTACTTTTATATGCTAGTTGCAGTATGAAATTTAGATATTATGTTAGGTTTTGTATGTAATATGATGTATGTGTTTGAATATAAAAAAATTGTGCAATATAATGTTTGTGACGGTGTTGCCCTAAATCTGGGATATTCGTGAATAGGGTGTCTATGGTGGTGTATGAAATTAGGGATTGAGAACAACGGTGGATGTTGGTAACTTTGTGCAAGTGTTTTAAATAACAATAATAATAATAATAATAATAATAATAATAATAATAATAATAATAATAATAATAATAATAATAATATTTGAAACCTACAACAATTACTAATTACCAAATTCATAAAGTGATATGTATTACAAATTTACCCTTCTATACAAATTAAATGTAAAATTAGAAGAAAATTTATGATTGGTTATAATGGCTTCTCGCACTTCTCGCTGTAAAAATACTTCTGAAATGAACCAATATATATATATATGTGTGTGTGAGATAATAAAAGACAAAAAACATACTTAACTTGGGATGTGTCGGTAGGCTCAAGTTTAAGAATGAAAGTACAGTTTGGTTGCTGACTTAATTGAACCTTATAATTGCTTGAATTAGTGGGAAACATCTTAAGGTTTTGTTTGCTTAGCTAAGCCTGTGTAAGGACTGAGATGAAATGTTGGGCCATACTGAAGCCTTTTGTTAATTTGATCAACCAAAATAAAAAAAAATTGTATTTTCTAGAATATGAGTAGACTATTGTATGATGCTTGGATAGGTTTAACGTTATAATATGCTAGATGGCATGTGATATAAACTAAAATGAAAATACTTCTAGTTTAAGTGGTTAACGCTTCACGACGTATGGTTTTATGGCTTTAAATCATGTATTAATAGAATGCTTCGGGGTCACGAAATTGTGGGTCTTTATGCGGTTTGTCATCTAGGTATTTGTATTAACTAAGTGGTTTACAAATATTAAATTAAGCTAAAAAGCTAACCCGCAGTTACTACCGCCAATATAAAGCAAAATCTACACAGCCAATGCAAATCACTTATCCAAAATAGTGATAAAAAGTCATAAATGATCATTAGGTACTTCACCGTACACTTAAACAATTGAGTTGATCGCTCCCACTGTTAGCCACATGTTGTACTCTTTGACGCGGTCCATACTATTAAGAAAGACCCTACCTGAGACACAACATGTGTAAACCCTACAAATGAAATCGTGCATATTCACCTGGGATGATGCGCTCTGGGGTGTTGCTTGATTAATGGGGGTATGTCATGTAGTGGGGACCACTTGCTAGGTAGTTACTTAACTATACCTTAACAGTATCTAATGGTCGTAGACTTTGATGCAAAATTTTGATCAGCTGATTTTAAGGTTTAAGTCAAGTTGGGGATGGCTTGGCTTGGTAAAACCACAATGAAGCATGGTAAGGCGGCTTCAAGGCTTTGTAGTGTGGATACCACTTAATTATATGAACTAATGAATTTGTCGCACTTTAATTGTCTCGGCAAGTATCAGGGCATGGGCTTAATTGGACAAAAATATCGGTGGTCGCAGTTTTTGTGTTAGTTTGTTATTAATTAAAATAACCTAAGTGTTTTGTAAAGACAGTTTGTGGTTGTGGTTCTGATTCCATTGTAAATCTTTTTTGAGATGAAAAAGGATAAGTGTCGGGAAGTGATGTGTGGGTAAAGAACCTGTGTTTAAGTGTGTAATTTCGTGTGTGTTAATTGCTTTTGTATATCGAACATGATTACTTTGAGTGGTTTTATGTTTACAGGTGCTCGAAGCTTAAAGGAACTAATTTGGAGTATTTAGGATGGCAAGGAATCAAGTTATAGTTAAGAGAATGCAAACTGGGAAAAAAAAGGCAAACGAGTGTCAAGAAAACGAAAAAATGATGAATAGGTATTGTAGCAGTCGTAGGCTACGGGTCCCAAGCCGTAGATTTCGGCCTCGGCTGATGTTATTGTAACTGTAAGACATAGGTAAAAAACTGTAGCCTACGTCTGGGTCTGACGGGAGATTCAATTTTTCGTGTTTTTCTTCCATATTTAAGTTTAGATAAATCCTAAATCGAGTATCTTTGATATCGTATCATACTTGGGCAATTTTGGTGCCGTCATACACCATTATAACAACTTCTAATAATCATAATCATCCATATTTTCATCCTTCCATACCATAATCAAGCTATTCAAGATGAAGATGCAAGGATAAAGCTTCGGTGACCATCTCCGGACATAGGGCCGTGTTGTGTTTTGGATTTCCGGTGTTTTGAAAATTAACTTTGGATTTGGATAATCATTCAGTTATTCAAATCTTCATGTTTGTTTCTTTGGCTAAACAATTTTTCGTAATGGAATGTTTTGAGATTTTGTCAGTTAATTGATGTGTGGTCATTAACATTTAGAATTGAGTTCTTATCGTCATTGGTCAGTTTATCGTTAACCATAGAATTGATTTCATTCATCAAAACCTAAAACTATTAATCAATTAGATTATTAGTCAGCCATGCCAATTGTTCGGATTAAGTTATGTTATTCATCAGAGCTAAATATTTAGTCTTTTGATTATTTATTTAAAGAAAGTGATTTCCAAGTGGGTTTAATTAACTTATCTAATCTGCTTCACTAGCTGAAACCTGAAGTTTGGTTATCTTTCTCATAATTTTTTACACACTAAATTTAATCCTTTTTCGAAGTATATCATTATCAAACCGCTTTCAAAAGTTTGCTTGACATCGTCTGTCCGCCTAACATAATTAGTTATTTAGTATTGAACATAATTAGCAATTTCCACTGATTCCTTTTGATTCGACACCTTACTTTCCTTTACTAGTAAATGTATTGTATAAATGTTTTTGATTGACCTTTCGACATTGATCAGTTGCATCCCGACATTTTCTGTCGTAGGTTGGGATGTGACACCCAAATCTTTCGCTTCAAATTCTTTAATAATAATAATAATAGTAATAATAATAAATTAACTAATTAAAATAGTTTTTAAATTTTTGTTCATCTTTTTAACACCTCATGCATTCAACTCTTTATCTCTATTTCTACCTTAATCGCAAAGCTTATTAATTAATTTTTTTTCTTTCTTATACAATATATATATATATATATATATATATATATATATATATATATAGAGAGAGAGAGAGAGAGAGAGAGAGAATTAAGAGAGAACTCATCCTTAAAGAGAGAACTAGTGAACTAACAAAGACATATTTGTAGTTTAATTAAAATAATATTTATAATTTTTTTTCTTTCATACTTCTTAATATGTCGTTATTGTTCATTAGAAAAAATATAAAAATCATAAAAAACAAAATTAAAAAAAAACTCGTTGTAGTGCACATAGGTGCAGTATATCGACTTTTTTATATTGCATATGTGCAATAGTGTGTATTTTTTATGTACAATAGTGTTGAATAGTATATACGCAATTGTTTGTATTGTGATTTTTTAAGAAACAATATCAACGTGTTAGCAGGATGGAAGGAAAATAAATTACAAAATATTTTTTTTTAAAAAATATAAAAATGATTCTTTATTAGTTCTCTAGTTATCTCTTTAAGAGGAGTTCTCTCTAAATCTCACCCATATATATAAATATATGTGTGTGTGTGTGTCTGTGTGTATGTAACATTCGTTACTTTTAAAACGCGAAACCCGACCCATTTAAAAAAAACTTTTATTATTATCTGGACTATCGTTATTTAATAAAATCAATAATTTATTAATTCTTTTGATCATTTGTTATTTAATTCACTTCCCGCCACTTGGTTTAGTTTCATTTATTTAATAAAATATTTAAATTATCGCGAATGTGAAAAATCTACCTTTAAACACGTTTTATCCTAACATGATCCACCAACTAAAGACTAGGGACTCAATTGTAAAATAACCAAAATTCTTCCCTCATTTCCCTCCCTCGTCACTTCCATACCCCCATCAATTTTGATCTTTAATCAAGCCTGATTTCATGGAATTGGTCATAGTTACATGTCGATTTTTCAAATACGCGCTCAATCACAAGATTACCATATAATTACAGCTAATTGACAACGATTTTGTCGTATCATCAAACACGGCTCTAACCAACCTTAAAACCCTATAAATACTCTATCAAAATACAACTATTGTGTTCCCCATACTCCCCTCGTCATCGTAAAACTAACCGCTAATCCAATTGCTACTCCAAAGCCGTTTTTGATCAATATTAAGCTTGTGTTCAGACCGAAAACCATATTGTCTCGTTCTCCTTTGATTCGGGTTTGTACAAGGTAATTGTTCTAGGTTTTTGGATAGATTTTGAGTTCTCTTCAAAACCCCTCTATCAATTTTAACTGATAGAGGGTATGAGATTTGGATACTTTCATTATAGGGTTTATATGGAATTGGGGATTATTTGGAACTGGGTTTATAACTTTTAGTTTTTACTCAATAAACAAGTTACAAGCTAGAGCAATTGGGTGATGCACCTTTGTTAAATACAGAGAAACTGGCCTGGGGCGTGGGTTTGAGTCTCTAGGCCCGCTTTTGATTTTATTATTTAAACTTTTTTGTTTTCTTTATTTTAAAGGAAAATTGGACTTCAATAATCCAAACTCTTAAGCATTGGCCACTAATAATCCCTACTAACAATGTGACAGGTGGCAATCCCAACTTTCAATGTTGTTATCAATAACGATCACAGTCTAACAATTCATTAACTCCGTTAGTTATTTTCTTTTAAATTGGTATGAAATAACCAAAATACCCTTACTGGTAAATAAAAAATATAGTTTAATAAAAAAGCCTAAAACCAGAGCCATCCACCCTTCCTCCTCGTCAACCAGAGTAAGGGTTTTGCTGCCACCTTCAACCACCGGAGACAAATCTGAATGCCACCCCCCTCCATCTCCAATTAGAGTAACAAAATACCGCATATATGAACACCATGCAACCCCCCTTACCACCGAAAATAATCACCACCACCCCTCGTTTTTCCGACCACTATTGAGCCGCACTTCGGCGACCACATCGGCAACGATTCCCCTCACTCCCGGTCTCCCTCTCCGCCCCTTGTCTGCCTCATCTCCCAGACAAGAATCTAGGAGGCAACACAAAACATGATGTAGATACATAGAGATCTGAGCGGTGGCGTAAAGTAAAATATCGATGACCGTCTGTTTCTAAACTCGACAAACTTAGCGGCGGTGTGGTGTAAAGATCGAAAACTGCTGGAAGGGTTAGACAAATAAGGGTGTTTGTTTTGTCCAGGTGGTGGTGCTTGTACCTTCACTCGTCAGAAAATGAACAAAAAGGAAGAAGTGGTGGTGGTTTGTGTAACACCCCCTCTTAAGCAGAAACACCCGAGTGTGATGTATATATTGCTCGAAACACATGTGACACTATTAAGTGACAATATTATAATTAATTCATTCAAATCTCAAGTACACAAGTTGATCAAATAAACAAATGCAAAGGAAGGAAATAAAACAAACATCAACTTTGTTTATTATTAAAAATAACATAACTTCAAGTATCTTCGTCATTTCATTCTCTAGTGAATGTACTTGTAGCATGCATATAAAATAAAGTCAACTAATTGAATAGTTGGTGAGTTCACACAAGTTTGTTATAAGTTATAACAAACAAATTAGTTGAATAGTTTGTTGACTCATCGCGATACACGATGACCTTTTGTTTATGACTATCGCGATGCGCGACGGGTTCCAAAATCAGCTATAACTAGATTGGAAACGGGACGTTCATTCTTGCACCAAATTTTATTTTTCTCTCTGAAATCTCTTATTATATATTAAGAAGACGGTATAATACCCGAGTGATCGTAGCGATATACTATCCGATCGAAAGAAACTTATATACGCAAATCCAAAAGTCGTCTATCAAGATAAGACATTGTGTCATCGTGTAAAGTTTCTAATCTCGTGATTATCGTTATGATTATTGGTTTTATACTAATCAAGATATACTACATTGTGTTTAACATAGGTGCTTAATACTAGGAAGCGTTCTTTAATTGTAAACTTTCAAGGTGAGAGATTCGAGTTTTTGTACAACTCACATTTGCGCGAAACAACTGTTTTTCCGAAACTGTCATAATAATTTCAAAACCTATAAACTCATGGCAGATAGTCTAAATGTTTTCAAATATATTTTTAAAAGTATTTTAAATTCATTACAGTAATTAGGTCTTTGTAAACTTACGGGTAGGGCTGTCCAAACTGCTCGCTGATCGCCGCTCGTTCGTCGTTCGCTTAAAAATTGCTTGAAAAATGCTCGTTTGATTTCGGCTCGGTTTAGAAGTGAGCCGTTCGGCTCGGTTCGGTTTAAAAGCAATCCAAGCACGAGCAAAACCTCGCTCGGTTTGGTTCGGTTCGTTTTGCTCGAATTATTTTTTATTTATTAGTATTATATATATATATATTTTTTAAAGTTTTTAAAATTTCCCTCTTTTGTGTTGAATTCAAAATTCAAATTTAAACCATAATACCTCATTTTATATATGTTTTGTTGTTAACAATGAATTTTATACATTTTAAAGGTGAATGTTTAGACAATTTAGAGTTGAAAGTCTTGAATTAATGATATTTTGAAGTTTTAGAAATTTAAAATTGGAAACTTTGTACGAAATCAAGCAAACCAAACCGAACCAAGCCACTCGATTTCAAAACCAAACCAAGTTCAAGCATAAAGATATCGCTCGTTTCTTTAAATTCAATCCACTCGGTTCGACTCGCTTTCAAGCCAAACCAAGTATGAGCATGCCCACGTTCGGTTCGGTTCGGTTCGTGAACAGCCCTACTTACGGGATGGTTACTACGGGTATTATGGGGTTTTGTATTCAAGGCTTGCCTACTAGGCTATTACACGTTACTTATTGGACAAGTGTTAGCCAATAAGTAATATGACCACAGTCGAGTGACAAGTACCTTTCGGTAATTTGTAAGTAGACAGATGTAAAAATAAATTAATGTTGTAAATGTAAAATGTGTCATTTACAAATGAATGTACTCACCGGTATTTCTTGCTGATCAAATATTTTAAATATGTTTCAGGTGACTTGTTAGAGACAAAGGAATGATGTCTGCGGGCTTCCAGCTTAAATAAGTGGCTTGTCACCCGAATAAAGAAACGTGTTTTGTAAATTAGGGTTTATCCATATAAAAATTATGTTTGTATCAAAAAGGGTTAAATTCCCAGTTTATAATAATACGAATCATGGGGTTTTTATAACTCTGATCATTTTTCCTAACTACGGTTTTGTTAAAATATTCCGCTGCAAAATAATTACTAAACACCGATACCACCAATCAATGTTCACGGCTTCCCTCCCAAGGTATAGGGGTCGGGGGCTGTGACAGCTGAAGTAGTATCAGAGCCACTGGTTTATGCAATATGGGTATTTTAATAATACCTAATCTTAAAATTAAGAGTTAGAATTTACATGCATTAACCTATGTCCTAATCTTATTGGTTTAAGCAATAAGATTCTAACCACATGTGAAAATAAATATTATTTTCTTTTGGAGTTCATAGTTTTATTGTTTTTGATTAACATCATGGCTGAGCTCGTAGAAGCATTCGCAAACATTCCGTTAACACTATGGATATGAAAGAAGGAGAATCTAGTGAACAACACCCAGAACCTATGAATTTTCAAGTACAACCCTTGGAACAACCTGTAGAAAAACCAAAGCCCAAAAGAAGAAGAAGACTCAAGGACTGGCGAAGAGGATTGAGAAGAGGTAAGAAAGGAAAAACCATAGTCACACACCCACCACCACAACCTGAACCACCGACTGAACCACAACCAAGTCAACCACAACCCTCTTCAACGATACCAATGAAGGAACTTCTAGGTGGATACCTAGGTGAGTGCGAAAATTTTCAACCAGTATTCAATGATATAGGTGCAACAATCTCTAGCAACCTGAACATGCCATCTCAGAACCTGAATAGTACACTTTCCCCTGATGATATTATCAACCAAGCTCAGCTAGAGGAATGGTGGACAAACGACTGGTAGTATCATACAACGATGACAAACCCGTATGCGCCATTCCAGGCCGAAACTTCAAACTACCCCAATATGACACCGGAAATGACGACACAACTCCGTCATTACGGGGAAGAATTGATAAATACCAGCAATAGACTGAGAAACATTGGGGTGAACATGACCTCGCAATACCATAATCGAGAACCCTATATATAAACCATATATATATATAATATTTATATGTTCATTATCGTAGTTTCTTTTGTGTAAAAAAAGGTGTGTATGTGTATAGAATATATATAGGAAACGTAGATGTAAATTATAGTGACGTATATATATAAAAAAGAGTAATGTCGCAAAGATCGACGATTTTGACATATTCTATGCCTATGTGTTATCTATGTGTATGTGTTATTAATATCTTACTTACTTTATTATTTAACAACGATATTAATAATCCCTTTCTTGTCTATAATTCAGATGTCGAACGAAGCTCTTTCTAATCATAACAATCATGAAAACGAGCATAATCATGAAATTTCCAATCAAGAAAATCATCTGACTATGAATGCTATTGAAAATATGATAGCTCAGAAAACCGCTAAAGCAATTCCTTTAATTTCTTATGCTATTAAGCAACCCGTTTATGTAATTAGGCATAAAAGCGAGAGTAATAAACAAAAGTATAACACTGAGGCTAGTAACAGTGTGAATGGAGGAAATAGAAACCCATTACCCAAAAAGTTAAAAGTTCACGGTTGTACTTACAAGGACTTCTTGGCCTATAAGCCAACCGAATTCTCTGGATATGAAGGACCTATTTCAGCACTACATCGGTTAGAAAAGACAGAAGCTATCATAAGAATCAGTAAATGTGTTGAAGAAGATATGCTTCTAACCTCTTTATTAATAAAGCAATAGAATGGTGGAACATAGTCTTCCAGTCAAAGGGAAACAACATAGTCTATATTGTGACCTAAGAAGAATTTTAAAAAAATAATAGAAAGGAAATTTTGTCCTCCTCATGAAAGAGAAAAGATTGCTACTATGTTCTTAATCCACAAGATGGAAAGTGTGAAGTGTCGTGAGTATACGACAAAATTCTTCGAATATGAAAGAATGGTACCGGCTTTGGCTTCGCCAAAATCAGTACTAATTTCTCGTTATATTTGGGGATTAGTAAGTGAAATCCGCGATCTGGTAAAGTCAGCTAGATCTCAGACTATTGAAGAAACAGTTGAGCTAGCCAATACCATGACAGACGGATTAATCCGAACTCAGGAAGAAAACAAAAAGAAAGATCTTACCCAAAGATTACCCAAGAATTTCGGAAGAAAGGAACATGGCAATCCTATGCTCATCCTTTCTGTAGAATTTGCACGAAGAGGCATTCAGGGAGATGTGCTTTTAAGAAAACTAAGTATTGCAATTATTGCAAAATGGTTGGACACATGGATGAAGAATGTAGAAGAAAAGAAAGCCGTGTTTGCTACAACTGCGGAGAACTTGGCCACATCCGTCCAGAATGTCCAAAGCTGATAAAGGTGTCTGACAACAAAGTAAAGAACACAGATGGACCTAAGAAGAATGCACGAGCTTTTCAACTTACTGCACAAGAAGCAACAATGATTCCTGACGCAATTACGGGTACATTTCTTATTAATAACGTTTACACTAAAGTATTGTTTGATTCCAGAGAAAATTAAATTTCTATAAACATGAAGTTTTGCCAAGCCCTAAATCGACCATTAATCAAACTTAATCAAGTCTGCACGGTAGAAACGACCGATGGAAATTCCATTCATATTCATGAAGTACTTCAAGAAGAAAACATAAACTTATTAGGCCACAAGTTTAAAGCAAATTTACTCCCAATGAATCTGGCTGGATTCGATGTCATATTAGGAATGGACTGGTTAGCAGCCAATCATTCCCGAATCCTATGTAATACAAATTCTGTTGAAATTCGTTCGCCAACAGGAAAAATTATTACATTTTAAGGAGATAAAATATCCAAGCCTAGGAAGTTCATATCAGTTATGAAAGTGGCAAACTATCTAAGGAAACAAGGCGTAGTATATATGATTTCTGTAATCATTAGCGCCAAAGGAAAAGAGCTAAAAGAAATTCCGGTAGTATCAGAATATTATGACGTCTTTCAAAAAGATTTACCCGAACTACCGCCTGATTGTGAAAGTGAATTTAGAATCCATATAATACTAGGAATAACGTCAGTTGCTAAATCACCATATAGATTAGCGCCAACATAGATGTTAGAATTAAAGAAGCAATTAAAGGAATTGCTATAAAAAGATTTCATACGACCTAGTTCATCATCCTGGGGAGCACCTACATTATTTGTCAAAAAGAAAGATGGATCAATACGCATGTGTATTGATTATAGAGAATTGAATAAAGTCACAATTAAGAATCGGTATGCCTTACCGAGAATTGATGATTTATTCGATCAACTCCAAGGAGCTCAATATTTTTCTAAAATCGATTTACGCTCAAGATACCATCAATTAAAAGTGCAAGAAGAAGATGTTCCTAAAACAGCTTTTAGAACAAGATATGGTAATTATGAGTTTACAGTCATGTCGTTTGGTTTAATCAATGCATCAGCTGCATTCATGGATATGATGAACCGAATATGTAAACCATATTTGGATAAATTTGTAATCGTTTTTATAGACGATATACTTATTTATTCCAAAACCAGTGAAGAGCATGTCAAACATCTTCATACACTTTTCACACTATTGAGAAAAGAGAAGCTTTACGCTAAATTCTTAAAGTATGAGTTTTTGTTACAAGAAGTACAATTTCTAGGGCATTAGATTAACCATGAATATATTCACGTGGACCCTGCCAAAATAGAAGCTATTACTAATTGGGAAATTCCTAAAACTTCTACAGAAATTCGAAGTTTCTTAGGATTAACAGGATACTATAGACGCTTCAATCAAGATTTTTCCCGAATAGCAATTCCGTTAACCAAGTTAACGTGTAAGAATGTCAAGTTTGAATGAGGACCTAAGCAAGAAGAAGCTTTTGTAACTTTGAAGCAAAAGCTAACAAATGGCCCAATACTTGCACTACCAGAAGGAACTAAAAATTTCACAGTTTGTTGTGATGATTTTAAATCAGGATTGGGATGGGTACTAATGCAACATGAAAAAGTTATTGCTTACGCATCTAGACAACTAAAGAAGCATGAAGAGAATTACACAACACATGACTTAGAATTCAGAGCAATAATTTTTGCCCTAAAGATCTGGAGACACTATCTATATGGTCATAAGTTTACTGTATTTACAGATCATAAAAGTTTAAAATATATTTTTGGGCAAAGGGAGCGTAACATGAGGCAAAGACGCTGGATGGAAATTCTTAGCGACTATGATTGTGAAATCCAATATCGTGAAGGTAAGGCTAATATAGTAGCTGATGCATTAAGCAGAAAAAAGCATGAGAAACCTAAAAGAGTGCGAGCCCTAAGGTTGGAACTTCAAATCAATTTAATTGATGAAGTGAAGAATGCTCAGAAACAAGCAATAGAAGAAAATAATATTGTTGATGAGAAAAGAAATGGTACCATTGATCTACTTGTCAAAGGAAATGATGAGATTCTCCGAATAGGGAACATGATCTGGATACCAATCATAGGAGGATTACGAGAAAAGATTCTCGAAGAATCCCATAAATCTAAATACACAATGCATCCTGGAAGAGATAAAATGTATCAAGATATGAAGAAAATCTATTGGTGGATAGTATTGAAAACGGACATAACTAGTTATGTTTCAAAATGCTTAACTTGTTCACAAGTTAAAGCAGAACATCAAAAGCCATCAGGATTACTTCGACAATTAGAAATGCCATAATGGAAATGGGAATTACTAACAAAGGATTTTGTTACCAAATTACTTACCATAAGAAGAGGTGATTGTGGATAGATTAACAAAATTAGCTCATTTTATACCAATGAAGGAAACTTTCAAAATGGAACAATTAGCTAAGCTGTATGTAGAAAAAGTTGACTAATTACATGGACTTCCATTATCCATTGTATCTGATCGGGATAGCCGTTTTACTTCTAATTTTTTGAAAAGTTTCCAGGTAGCTATGGGAACAAAATTAAACTTGAGCATAGCATACCATTCACAAACTGTTGGTCAAAGTGAAAGGACCATACAAACCTTGGAAGACATGCTAAGAGCATGTGTAATAGATTTTGGTGGAAATTGGGATGACCATTTACCACTAATAGAATTCTCCTATAATAACTGTTATCATACAAGTATTAATACTGCCCCATTTGAAGCCCTTTATAGACGAAGGTGCAGAACTCCAGTGTGTTGGGCAGAAATAGGAGGAAAACAATTATCAGGTCTTGAAATCATACAAGAAAGTACTGTCAAGATAAATCAAGTCGATGAGAGATTAAAGACTGCACGAGATCGTCAGAAGAGTTATGCGGATCATTGACGCAAACCATTGGAATTTCAAGTTGGAGACAAAGTGCTACTGAAAGTATCTCCAAGGAAATGAGTAATTCGATTCAGTAAGAAATGAAAGCTAAGTCCAAGATTTGCTGGACCATTTCAAATTATCAAACGAATTGAACCAGTAGCCTATCAGCTAGAATTACCAGAAGAAATGACAGATATACATGATGTATTTCATGTAAGCAACTTAAAGAAATGCTTAGCTAATAAATCATTAAAAGCCCTTCAAGAGATAAAAGTAAATGAAAAGTTGAAATTCATTGAGAAACCTTTGCAAATTGAAGATAGAAAGATCAAAAATCTCAAGCATAAAAGAATAGTTCTGGTCAAAGTGAAGTGGGATTCAAAACATGGACCAGAATATACTTGGGAATTGGAATTATAAATGAAACGCATGTACCAACACTTATTCCAATAAATCTCGAGGATGAGATTCAAAATAAGGAGGGGAGTTATAACAAACCACAAAATAAATCAAATGAGAAGTAAAGAAATTAAAGAAGAAAATTTCATCCCGCATTGGTGGAGAAAAGAAAAGAAGAGGCTTCCACCATGGTATAAATAGGAATGTAAGTTTTTGTCCCACAACGCTAGATTATAAAACTAGTGAGCTCTTTATAAGAAAGAAAACTCATATGTTAATATTCTTATAAGACAAATCACACCCAGTGGTCCTAGCAGAGGGTGCGAAGTACCCAAACGCGCACGTGCAGGGGCTCGGGCGAAGTGAGATGGGCACAATGTGGCGCTTTGATGGCGCAATTTGCACTTCACACGCTCGCCTCGCCACGAGCCACTTAAGGGCCACCTTATTTTGTGGAAAATTAAATTTTTTAATAATCCTTCAATCGTGATACGCGATGGGTTTAGATTAGTATGCGATGACGCGAAGTTGAAGTTACACAGACAAGACACATGGCATGCCACGTAGCCTACCTAGGGCTGACTCGGAAATGCTACAAGACTCATTGCGATACGCGACGGGTTCCAAAATCAGCTATAAATAGATTGGAAACGGGACGTTCATTCTTGCACCAAATTATTTTTTCTCTCTGAAATATCTTATTATATATTAAGAAGATGGTATAATACCCAAGTGATCGTAGCGATATCCTATCCGATCGAAAGAAACTTATATACGCGAATCCAAAAGCTCTACCTATGAAGGTAAGACATTCTGCCATCATGTAAAGTTTCTAATCTCGTGATTATCGTTATGATTATTGGTTTTATACTAATCTAGATATACTACATTGTGTTTAACCTAGGTTCTTAATACCGGGAAGCGTTCTTTAATTGTAAACTTGCAAGATGAGACATTCGAATTTTTGTACAACTCACATTTGCGTGAGACAACTGTTTATAGACACTGTCATTATAATTTCAAAACCTATAAAACTCATGACAGATAGTCTAAATGTTTTCAAATATATTTTTAAAAGTATTTTAAATACATTACAGTAATTGAGTCTCTATAGACTCATGGGATGGTTACTACTGGCATTGTGGGGTTTTGTATACAAGGATTTCCTACTAGGCTATTTGTCACACCCCGACCAAAGGCGGCAGAACATGCTGGGGTGCAACGAATTTCTCAAGAACACTATGACACTATTAATGTGACAATATTTACTCAACTTGTTTAATTCATTCAATAATCACAAATACAACCTGTTCAAGACGAAATACAAATAATTTCATATAATCATAAATTCATTAAAGTATCCTAGAGGTATGATCTAAGTGATGAGTCTTCAATCTTCACGAGCAACCTAAGAGTAAACCTGTAACATGCGTAAAAATATATTTGATTAACACGAATGTTGGTGAGCAATACATTAGTTTTGACATATGTATATAATGGGGCAAAATCACAATTCACATGTGTATATAGAATAATGCAACAACCATTGTAAATGTAAAGTAAATAATTGTGGCCCCTTTCTATTTGGTAACAACCAAAATACTCGGAGAATGAGGCCATATTCTACTAGCACAAAGCTAAAGTAGTTAGGGGTGTGTATGATCATACTTATTGAGGCTCAACAACAACATAAAAATAAACACTCGTGCACATAATCAATTTGAGGCATAAACAAAGATCGAGCAATTATTCGTACAAACGCATAATGCTGAATTGTGGGTTTGATAATGAGATCATGAAACATGTAAGTTTGAATGTGGTACGCATGTCATCCCAAAAGTATAAAAGCGTAAAAAGGGGGAGTGTGATTACTTACATAGAATAGGTAACTTGAAGGATTTGATTGCGATAAAACGGAAAGGTAAGTTCAACGAGCAAGACCTAAGTTAAAATGGACTTGAGTTAGTAAACGGTCTTAAAAGCTTTAAAGTAAAATAACATGCCAAGTAAGACAAATAATTAAAGTTTGAGGGTTAAAGTAAAAAACGAGTTGGGCATCTGTAGGCCTATGGCCGCGCTCCGCGACCACCCTAGCCCTCATGGCCATGCGGCGCGGTGCCCATGGGGGTGGGGTTTGGTCTCCAGCTTTGGTCGTTTGCGATTTTAGTCCATGAAGTTTGTTTTAAGTTGTTTTCGATAATAAAAGGGTATTTTAACGTACCGAAAGAGACGTTTCACGATCCAACAAGTGTGAAACAAATTTGTAACATAAACACCACTATTTATATCAAAGAATCCGAAAGATAAAACGGTCGGGTTTATCGTACAAAAACATATACAAGTTAAACCGAAAATGACGAATGTCACACTATTACACGTTACTTATTGGACAAGTGTTAGCCAATAAGTAATATGACCACAGTCATAGATACGGTCGAGTGACAAGTACCTTTCGGTAATTTGTAAGCAGGCAGATGTAAAAACAACTTAATGCTGTAAATGTAATATGTGTCATTTACAAATGAATGTACTCACTAGTATTTCTTGCTAATCAATTATTTTAAATATGTTTCAGGTGACTTGTTAGAGACAAATGAATAATGTATGCGGGCTTCCAGCTTAAATAAGTGGCTTGTCACCCGAATAAAGAAACGTGTTTTGTAAATTAGGGTTTATCCCTATAAAAATTTTGTTTGTATCACAAAGGGTTAAATTCCCAGTTTATAGTAATACGAATCATGGTGATTTTATAATTCTGATCATTTTTCCTAACTACGATTCTGTTAAAATATTCCGCTGCAAAATAATTTAATAAACACCAATACCACCAATCAATGTTCACGGCTTCCCTCCTATGGTATAGGGTTCGGGGGCTGTGACATAAGTACATAAAAATCATATAATTCCATGAAAGTTAGTGTAGTAATAGCGCAAACAATATCTTTTCCGATTGGTAACAATCAATGTACTTGGATCGGGGGTCCCTTTTCCACTCATAACATCGAGGTCCTGAGTGCAAATGGGGTCGTATGATCATAATTAATGAGGAAACCATGAGCAAGTAAGAAAATAAACACACAAGTCCATGATAGCGAATTGTAATTTTAACATACAAAGCGAAGTAAAACTAAGTATTTGAGTAGGATATGTATGTTACCCCCAAAAGTAAAAGTGTAGAAAGGGGTGTGAGAAACTCACATGTTAGAGAGGCAAAAACGAGCAAATAAACGAAAAAGGCTTAAGCGAGTGAACCAACCAAGTCTAGTTCAACGAGCGACCCTAGATAAATAAATAACTATGATCAAAAAGAGGTTGAGAAAAACATAAGAAAAATGTGGCCGACATGTTCGGTTTATAATTATTAAACAAAAAGTTTGTTAAAAGTATTTTTTTATTCTATTTTTTATAAGTTACGAGAAAAAGGCTAATTACTTGATTTACATTTAATTTATTTTAGTTTTATGAAAAATATAAGTTATAATATTTATTAGTTAATTTTAATGTGCTCGGTTTGTTTCCGAACCAAAAATTATTTAAGAAAACAAGTTAAACGAGTGGTTCGTTTTTTGTCGGACATGAACCCGGTTTTGAGTCGGGTTTATGTTTAACATATTTGAAATGATAAGATGAAGTGACATGTTGAAAATGTTTAATTTGGTTTTATTAGTTTTGTAAAAGTTAGTTTCTTGTTTTATTAACATAAAACTTTTCCCAAATTAGCCATATTCCATCGAATCAGTTTGTGCTTTGGTCGGATCCGACCGGAAAATATGGCTAGTTTAGAAATTTGCTTTGGTCTCTGGCTATAATTAGAAAAAGTTAGTCAAAATTGACTATCTTAGGAATTTTCCCATATACATATGATATTTACGTACATACATACATATGTAACATGATACATACATTGGTTCCTAATTATAACCAGCTCTTTTAAAACCGGCTCCAAATCGGTTACGGTTCTAAAACTCTAAAACTATCCCAACCTTAAGGTTTTAAATTGGTTCGGTTTCGGGACTGGTCGGTTAGCATTTTTCTTTTATTATATCTAATATATTATATAAAAAGTGTGGTTATAAAGGTTCTCTTGTGGAATACTTAATATACACCCACGAATAAATTGTGCTAAGTTATGTATATAGGTCACAGGTAAGCTCTTAAGTAAACAAAATTTGTAGGAGGATCGACGACAGTTTTACAAATACTATTTTAATTTTCTTTTCAGAGTATTTAGTTTCTTTCCATTATCAGATGACTATGAAAAAATCTTGATAATTGTTTTAAAAGATGATATAATTACTTTTTTTAAGGGATTTCTGCTTTAATGATTTTCGCTAAATTGCTAGTAATATGTTACTAAATCTAGCATATGATTCTACATGTTCACTTACTAAATACATTTCGCTAAACCATTGCTATGCACATTTTTTCTTATTTTCTTTTTTGTAGGGTGACATTAGAGAATGTATTGGTATGGTATAGGTGTTGGTATCGATAGCGGTGTTTGGACACGATACACGTTTTGAGTTATTCTTACCTTAATCTCCATTGATCTTAGTGGCCATAACGGTACATGCACCAAATTAAAAAAAAATCAAAATCAATCAGTACGGATATCAGATAGACTAAATCGGTACCAAATGCCACATATGTTCGCCAATTTTTTAGTAGGGATGAAAACGGAAACAAATACCGAAATACAGTAAAAAACACGTATACCGTAGTTGAGAAACAGCTGGTTACATCAATTTGGTATCTTGCTAAGTACGATACCGGTATCCGGGAAAAAAAATCTCTTCAATAGATGACAATAGTTCTTCTAGTAGTAGTGACACTATGTGATGTGATAACAAACGTAAGTCTTAAAATTGTTTTAATTATTAGCAATCAATGTTAATAAACAATTAAAAGAATATCAGGAAGCGTTTAGATGTGAATCAAGTCTTAATTTTCACTATCAAAATTTGCGTGCTGTAAATGGAATTACGTCCACATTCATGTCATATAGTATTTTTAATATTTAATTAACAAACGGGATTTATTAATCATCAAACCTAAAATTATAGACATAAATACATCAAGTAAATTATAATGTCATAACGCATGACACATTACTATTAGTCTATTACTAATAATAACAAATGAGAACTTTGGTGCCGCAAAGCTGTCATTGGGCCATTTTGCGGCACCCTATTGGTTCTCGACATTTTTTTTGTGTTTTGATTTTTATTTTTTAGTTTCGGAAGCGTGACGAATGTATCGAAAACCAACATGATGTCAATCTTTTTTTAGTTTTGGTACCGTAATTTTTTGTTTTAGTTTGTGTAGAAATTTTGCCCTTCGTAAGGTTCTGTTACCGTATCAAAGGTCACGAAAACCAACCGAATGTTAATTTATTTTTGAGGGACGAAAGTGTCACAAACCAGCCGAATTTGAGTAGATTCACCGCCTCAATGGCCGGGACTGACAACACTCGGGTTTTACCAATGTTCGAGTTTTATCGATATAAAGTTACCTTATTGGTACACTCAAGTTTACTATTTTTTTTGTTTTATTTATGATTTTAGTTCCGACACCATAACGCTTGTCACCGAAACTAACCAAATTCACTTTGTACTACCACATCAACGTCTGGGACCGACAATGTTTGGGTTTTATCACCCCGATTTTTACCGACTAGCCTCAGTGCAACGCATCAGGAAAAACTCTAGTTTAATATAACTAAGAACACCCGTAGTGGGCGTTTCCCACTCTTAAACGGCGTTTCCCACTCTTAAACGCCGCCCCCTCTTTCCGAAACACTGCCCTCAGCGCGTTTGGGCTTTAAAAAGTCTCCCAACATATTTTACACAACGCTTCGAAAAGAATGTGAGGTCAAATTTGTTTCCAGCCAATAAAGAAGAGGGTGATGGGTGGGGGAGCTTTACCCCTCCACGGCTCCACCACTACAGATGATCTAACGACGTATGGTTAAAAACTGTTATCTACTTTAGGTTATAAAGAAGTCTATATTATTCTTTGGCGGTCAAAGAAATATATAAATGTTTATAAAAATACAAGCAATGTGGTGTGCTAGTAGTACAAATAGGCCGAAAAAACAAAATAGCAGGTTCTATGGTAGACTTGGGGCGAAAAGCATGATATATTTAGTGGCAAAACTTGAATGAAAATGCAGGGGTCTAGACCATGCATTGAACCCGCTGTTTTATCGGGTCACATGTTGGACCGATAAGACCATGCTGGATTAGATGCAACACCAGTTATCCCGTTACATAGCGCGGGAAATATTCGTGGGAGAACTAATTACTACCACTTATTTGGAATTTTCCCTAAGAAGTGTTCATGTCTCTTTTTTTTTTCGTTAGATTTACTTCTTAAATTTATAAATATTTACTAGGGTGTCGTTTCCATTTACGATCCCTAACCAAACCTTTATGAACTTCATTCTAAAATGAATGACACCTATATGAATCTGTTCGATGCAAATACATGCATTTTTAGTAGTGCGAATATAAGTACAATACATAGTAATATTAGCATCAATGGGAGGGAGGCATTCAGGGGCGGACCTACACTATAAGTGTAGGGGTCAACCGACCGATGTGAAAGTTTATTTAGAGGTATGTATATGGTAAAATCCTAACCAATCTTTAAAAATTTTGACACAGACCTTCATCCGACCCTGTAAAATAGGGTCCGCCATTATAGCCATTTCATTCCTTCCGGTGGCGAAGCTTGAGCTAAGACAACAGGGGGGCCGGACTCAAAATGTATACATGTTTCACAAACGGAGGAGGCCGGGCTATCATTTTCGGCCAAAAATGACTAAATTTACACTACGTATAAACATGTAAAAGCTAGCGTCGGATTTTCATGACATGTTTACACGAAAACAAATTTTGCCAACTGTATACTCAAATAACCCTATATGCGCATATAATCACGTAATAAAAAGACAATTGCTTTAACATGGATTTGTGTGACCAAACGGATCGACATACATGTCTACGGTCAAAGGCTTGCATGAACAAGTTTGAATCTTACTATTCATATTGCTTTTGTGATTAAAAACCATTCATTTACCCATCTACGTGTGACAAGTTTATCAATTTCCTTCTTTCAAGGTTTTATCAAATTTAATTATCGACGCATCATGCATCCTACCTTCATTTTACACACATCTTAGATCATCACGAATTAAACCCTCAACAAAGAAAACACAAGCACATAAATTATTAACTATATATAAAAACACAAGCACATAAATTATTAACTATATATACTCATACATATAGCTGTATAGTATTGTTGTCTCACTTTGTTTTGGGACAATAAGTTTATATGCATTAGAACTTGTTGCTAATCATCATGGACCTGATTGATATTAGAAATATGACTTGTCAACTCAAGCGACCAAATTATAACCTTAGAAATGAGAGGGAAGATCGTTGTTCGTTTCAACAAAATTAAGAAGATAACCCCATATAAATAAAATGCTCACATATCTAATCATAAAGAAACATCATAAAATTTTGAAAAAGAAACATCTAAAAGAAAATGTTCATTTCGATGCAAATTATTAAGATCGTCCCATATTTCATGATCCTTGTTCACATATTTAGTTACTACAAATATAGGATCATTAAGGCTGATCGATCTATATGGCTTGTGCGATGTGTTTTACTGTATCATCAACTTCATCATTTGGTAGTACACTTGGATCAAGTGAAGCATATGCTAGTAGCTCTTGGTTGCATTGTAGAAACTTCATTTCTTCTTCGTCCAAATTCACCCATGCCTCAATTCCTCCATAGCATTTTGTGTCCATTAGGGTCACAAGATTCATGAACACATTCACACCTTCGCCTGCAATACCAGTCACCCAGCCCGGCTTTCCCCAACCAAAATCAACATCATAGTAGCCCATGTTACACCAACTTGTGAAACTATAGATGTCTATCGGCCCTATCGACCCAATATCTCCATTTTCTCCAAGCAATTTCTTCATTGCAATGTGCCCTTCATCACCCTGTGCTTTGTTCACAAACTCAGCGTCTACTTTAGCAATGCTTTCACGCACTTTATTCACCAAATCATGCAAAGTAGTCTCTTCACTAGCTTGGTACACTGCCGTCGAGATCCAAACCAGGTTACTGATGAAGTCTTTAGAGGATTCTGTTGCAAGTTTTCTGCGAAGATTTATAGCATGGGTTAAAAGTGAAGTATTCTGAAAACCACGTGCTTCTTTAGATGCAGCAAGTAAACACTTCCATATCAGAGTAGATACCACCTCAACTCTTGATGGTTGTTTAACTCCATTTCTTGTTGCCTCAGCTTTTAGTTTGGCTATGGCATTCGAATCAAAAACAAATCTTTTTGTGCTACACTTGCCATGCTTTAAAAATGAGTGAAAAACTCCCACTGATATGTCTCTAAGCCACAAGCTTTTTGCAGGGAAAATTGAGGATGCAGTTAAGTTTGGGTAAATGACTTGTTCTCCACAAGCCATGCTAGCCCATCCTTTTAGAAAAGTATAGAGTGCAGCCCCATCAAGGATATTGTGTGAAATACACAACCCGATAGCGATTCCACCACATGTGAAAATGTTCACTTGAATGTTTGTTACATGAACACCGGCATTAGATCCATCAAAACTAGGTTCAATTGGAAAGAATCTCATGAACAATCGGTGGTCAGGTTGACGCAAAAAGTCGTCACATCGACCGTGAACCAAAGCTAAGACATAATTAGCACCAACATCGTTACAATAAATCGAGAGATGGTCCTGTGTCGTTCCAGCAAGCGGGTAAAACTGAGTCAAGGTTTTACTCAATGAGTTCTTTAGAAGAGCCGATCTTTCTAGTGCTTGGAAGACGTTGTCGCCATTGTGATTAGGGTAGTACAAGATGATTGGTACGTAAGGAACGATAACGAATTGATCTAGGATACAAAGATTGAATGTTTTCAAGTGAGGTGGTGTTGGGGAAGATGGTTTAATGTTCTCTCTGGAAATGACTTCCACTTCCATACCGAAAATTGGTTATTGCTATATATGGGAGATAATTAGTGTAGAAAGGATGGTTATAGCAGCCCCCCAAAGGCCTTTTTATAGCTTGAATATCTTGTGTAAGTAACTCAGTTCATAATCAAATATATTTATTACAAGATTAAATTTTAAGTTGAAAGTTTAAACCATCAGGATTCTTGTCAGTAATATATTGGTGTATTAAACTTATCAATTAACTTATATGTTATTAATATATAATATCCCGAATGAATAATATAGTATCACATGGTATTTTTTTTTAAATATTCGATTGGAATAAATGTTTAAAGGCTTATGTGCATCATCAAATGGAATAAAAAAATAATACTACAGCATCTTTGCACTTTGAATTTCTAGAAACCTTTTCAGTTTGTTTTAAACTATTTTCTTAGTAAGTTTTAGATAGTTTCATGTTGGCAAATATTTATCTTAATAAATTATTAATTGGACAATCCTATAACTTATTTTAAAATTTTAGCATATTTAAAACAACGTTTATTTGGTCATAAAACCCGAATGTTGTTAAAACAAGAGCGTGGTGGTGACGAGTCGACACGAATTTGCATGATCAGTATCACCTACGTACGTTATATTACCATAATTAAACCCAAAGAATAAATTCGTCAAGTTAACATATAAAAAAATAAACATATTTAAAACAATGTTTATTGATGTGTGTAAATGAATGTATAAAATATGAAACTCACACAAACGGTTTTAAAAACGAATCACATATGGTTTGAAGTTGGATAATGAGACTCAAGATGTGATATTGTTATTTTCTTTGCTTGAGAGTTGATCTGGAACTGTAATGGCCACTACTAGTTCTACGAGGGCCGATGGTTTGACATTTGAGGGGGTCCGAAACATTGTGTTGGGTGAAGACGTTCACCGAAAAAGCACGAGTGGCGGATCATATGCTGATATGTTCTATGCTGGCAGGGGAAAGGAAAATAATAGGAGCAGTGGGAGTCGAGGGAGGAGTTCGTCTAGAATTCGAAAGAATGTGAGGTGTTGGAGACTTGGAGGTGTAATGAAGTTGGACATGTTAAGAGTGATTGTCCAAACAAATTACAAGTATAGGTTGCTGAGGTGAACACTGATGAACAGGTTAATGAAGGCGTTAGTGATGACGAAACATTATTTTGAAGTGTTAATAGCATGGTGGACTCCTGGGTCATGGATTCCGGATTTTCGTTTCACGCTACGCACAATGAGGAGACGATGGTGAATCTAAAGGTCGGTAACTTTGGGAAGGTATGTATTGCAAATGGTGATGTTCTTGATGTTACGGGCTTGGGTAATGTTAATTTGGTAACTCCATTGGGAACCGTTTGGAACTTGAAGAATGTTAGGATTATTCCATCGTTGAAGAGAAGACTTATCTCTGTTAGTCAACTGGATGAACTAGGCATGGAAGTAAAGTTTGGTGGAGATAAATGAAAGGTAACTAAAGGTAGTCTGGTTATTGTAATCGTTTTATAGTAAATTATATAAAACTTCGATTATTTATATATTTATTTAATGTGTCTGGTTATTGCTCGTGGAAACAGGTGTGGTTCATTGTACATGGTGGAAGTGCCTACTGCGGGAAGTGTGAACGTCCCTCAAAACAAAGTCGGGTTCGCTAAGTTTAAGGGGAAAAATAAGGTTCAGTTTGCAAGAGTGAAGCCTGGTGCCAAGGTGATTCAAGCTGAGTGGGGTCGAAGGTCTAAAACAGGTATGGGTTTTGGTGACAATGGGAGTGCGGGTTGTGTTCCGAGAACTGTTACAAAACAACGTTGGGTTTTGAAGACTGTTATTATGATTGATAAAATCTCTCTCGGTGAACACTTGCTGAAAGAGGAGAGTGGTACTAGTTCTCAGAATATCTCTGGAATTGGTGGATCGTGTGTATCTGAGATAGAGAACGAATTAGTTTTGGCTGATGAGTTGGGGCTCGGTGGTACTTCAACTAGCCCTTCTGTTACTTGATGTTGAAGGGGTTGATGTAACTAGGAGGTAAGTCTTAGCTTGTTTATGGGAATTGGATGCTTGGAAGGCTTGGTAATAAAGATTACTGATATTACTGATGACATTGCTTTGTACTTGAATGGCGAGCTGGAGGTTATCGCAAGACCCCCAAGTGGGAGATTGTTAAGTTTAGTGAAGGCCTTTGAGTCAGGTTTATTGGTTGACGTTTAGAGACAGAAGGGGGCGACCCATTTAATTATGGAGGATGACCCATTTGACGTTTTCTTGGTCCCTAAGTCATTTAACTTAATTTTTCTCTATATATATCATACTCATGCATTGTAATCTTTGTATTGTGCTTAATAAAATTACACTAGTTGCAGCCCGTGGACGTAGGTCTCCTTAACCGAACCATGTAAAATCTTGTGTCTCTTATTTATTGCTTTCGTTTGTGCGTGTGTGTTTGTGTTTTCGTTGCGTACCGACTCTGACAAAAACATATATAATCTTGAACGTAGTAAAATGATAATTGCATTAAATGGATTTATGTGATCACACCGGAGTCGAGTGAACCACTTAGATATTTAGAATTTGGTTAACCGCTTGAGCGTGAGCTTGATTTTGAGTTGGTGATTACATGAACCAACTCGCATAACCAAGTACAACACCCGACTTGCAGCTAAATGATACATGCATAAATATAAGATCGATTTCGCATAAGTAAACGCTCTGGGGTGAGAATCGAAATCCTTGTTATTGATAACTAGTTTTTAACCCGGCGTGTTGCGCTGGACAGGTTAGATAACTCATTACCATTTGTTTGGTCGGCAAAACCAACCAAATACGACCTATCCCGCGAGTTGGTAAAACTCGGGCATTGGTAAAGCCTAAGCGGTTCCAGACATTGTGACGGCGAGTCGAAGCGAATTAGTCAGTTTTGGTTACGTTCGTTATCATTCCAGAATTAAACAAAAATATTAATACAACGTGGGCGTTGGTAAACACCTAATGTTGCTTGTCCCGGGCGTTAATGACGAGTCGAGGCGAATAACCGTAACACCACAAACTATGTAACTAATTTGATCTTATTGAATAAGGAGATGATCATGAGATTTCATTTTTGCACCTTGTACTTATAGTGCAATGTTTTGTACTATTTGAATATAGTGATTTTGTTCAAAGCAATTTTTTTATTGTTTTTGTAAGTGTGTATTGGCTATTGTTACACAAAGTATAAAAGACAATAATCAACAAATAAAAAAGATCACTAAGTGGTGTACTGATTACCGTCCTATTTAATCACCGTTTTCCCTTCACTCTTTCATCAAATCCTCAAAAGAACCTTACATACTTTCAAATCAAATGCAGTTAAAATCCTGTATAAATTTATGTGGCTATGTATAGTTCATAAACTATGTTTAGATTGTTCAAATATATATAAACCAAGTGAAAGACATATTTTAATATGTATTAACAATACACCTGTCATCCACACGTTGGGTTAAAAAAACACCGTGACACAAAAAAAACCCAACAACGTTTCATTCCTTAGAGAAACACTGTGACACCTGTAAAATGATCTTGTGCGTGTGTGTTTGTGATATCCCTGCGTACCGAGTCTGGCAAATACCTAACATATATAATCTTGAACGTAGTAAAATTATAATTGCATTAAAATGGATTTATGTGATCACACCGGAGTCGAGTGAACCACTTATATATTTAGAATTTGGTTAACCACTTGAGCGTGAGCTTGAGTTGGTGATTGCATGAACCAACTCGTGTAATCAAGTACAACACCCGATTGCATGAACCAACTCCCCATATGATTAACAACGTTGGGTTAAAAAAACACCGTGACAACTGTCATCCACTCGAAGCTGTGTTGCCAACCGGTAACCAAGATACAACCTAACAACAACACCATTCGGCCAAAGCTAAAGTTATTTTTCAAACATGAAACAGATATAACATATACAAAACTCAACAAACCCATTTATGGCACCAAACTTCTCTTTTATACTAATTAGATAATAGATAATTGGAATGTAATTAAGTTGATTAGAAATAACCCATATTCATAACCATGTTATCCTTGACCTATACAAAACCTTATTAGACACAAACTAGGAGAAAGTCTAACACAAAACACCCTAAGTTTGTAAGTACGACATTTACTAACAACTCCCTCCCCCCCCCCCCCCCCCCCGGCGGGCATGTACACAAGACTTATAATAACAGGCCGATCATTGTTCATTGCCAGCAAGATTATTAAGAAAATGCTCACATATTTAGTCATAAAGAAACATTTCATTCAGATTGAAATTATGAAGATAGTCCCATATTATTTCATATTTAATTATTACATAAAAAGGATCATTAAGGGTGTTTTACTAAATCTTCAACTTCATCATTTGGTAGTACACTTGGATCAAGTAAAGCATATACCAGTAGCTCCTGGTTGAATTGTAGAAACTTCATTTCTTCATCCAAATTCACCCATGCCTCTATTCCTACATAGCATTTTGTATCCATTAGGGTCACACGATTCATGAACACATTCGCACCTTCTTCTGCAATACCATACACCCAACCCGGCTTTCCCTAACCAAAATTAATATCATAGTAACCCATGTTACACCAACTTGGTGAAATTATAGATGTCTATCGGCCCTATCGACCTAAAATCTCCATTTTCTCCAAGCAGCTTCTTCATTGCAATGTGCCTTTCATAACCTTGTGCTTTGTTCACAAACTCAACATCTACTTTCGCAATGCCTTCACGTACTTTTTTCACCAAAGCATGCAAAGTGGTCTCTTCAGAAGCTTAGCACAGTGCAGTCGAGAGCCAAATCAGGTTACCGATGAAGTCTTTAGAAGATTTTGTTGTGAGTTTTCTGCGAAGATTTACAGCATGGGTTAAAGAGAAGTAATATGAAAACCGCATGCTTCTTTAGATGCAGCAAGTGCAAACTTCCATATCATAGCTAACACCACCTCAACTCTTGAAGGTTGTTCCACTCCATTTCTTGTTGCCTCAGCTTTTAGTTTGGCTATGGCGTTCGAACCAAAAACAAATCTTTGTTGATCAATTCCTCATGGTGATAATGGAAAACATGAATAATATGATAAACCTATAATTATATGTGTACCTGTTATAGCATAGAGAGTAACAACCACATCGGAGAAGGATATAGATGACATAGTTGTCAGCTTGATCGAGTTCCCTTTAGGATGTATAGTTAAGGATGGTGTAAGGGTTCTTGACAGGAACCCAGTTTAAGAGAGAGGAGGCACACAAAATTGTATGTATGTGTGATTTTAGGTTATGATGGTATTATATATATATATATATATATATATATATATATAGAGAGAGAGAGAGAGAGAGGCAGAACTACAGGGGGTTCAGGAGGGTCCATTGACCCTCCGGCCGGCCACCCTATCATAGTCGAGATTGATGGGTTTTTAGAGTTGACCCTTCTTATTTTCAGAATATAGCGGCTGAAATGTAGAGTAAAAAAGTGACAAAAGTGTATATGTGATTTCATTTTTCCGATTGCCTCCCGGACTTGCAGAGTTGCAGGTGTTGAAATACGTGAAGAAGAAAGGAAGTGAGGAGTCCTTTTAATATTTAATAATTTATATTTGGGTTAAATTTTGTTTTGGGCCATTTAAGTTAAACCAAAATATACTTTTATTTGTCACATTAACAACTTCCGGTTATTTATTTATTTTGACCGAGCATGAGTTATGCTTTACAAATGTCAAGTGCTAAACAATTAATAGTGAAGAAGATCTTCCACTTGTGATTAGTATTTAGTAGTAGGGGGTTTGGGTTATCTAGTAAAAACCTAAGTTTGAATCTCACTTGTGTCAATTTTGGATGGATATTGGTAATGAAGGATTTGAGCTAGCTCTTGTGCAAAGATTGTCAGTTCGAACCCGGAGTCCACCCGTGTTTTCGTCTCACCGTGTGTTATGCCAGAGAGTTCTGCTCTTGTAGTCTTGTGGTGCTCAACGACTATCAAGTGACAGTCAGCGATATGGTTTCCCATGAGAACGCCCAAGCCAGACTCTGAAATCAACATAGTTTGATCATAATGGAACATCGGGGCTCTTCAAATTCAGAAAGCGAAGGATCATTGCATTTTTTTTTAGAAAATTATTATATGCATTTAGTTCAGATTTAAAATAAATTGGAAAAACATTAGGTTTTTTAATTTATTTGAACAATTCTTTTTTTTTTGTTTTAACTACATTAGATTACTGCTTTTTTAGATATAATAACATATTCAACCGATATTAGTGAAGTTAAAAAAAGTTTCATTGACCCTCTGCTTAAAATTATCTGGTTCCACCACTGTATATATATACACACACACATACCCAAGGGGAAACCCTTTATTAGTTAATTATAGGTATTATGGCCCATCAACAATTTTTAAACTAATATATAATAAGGTATAGTTAATATTTTTATCTATTATAATATAAATGATTATAATGGCAATATATAAATATATTATTCTTGTATTCTCGTACTTGGTCGAGTAATCATTTATTATGAGTATTAGATAAGCCTGATCAGGAGTTAACACTCATTTTAGCTTTAAACTTAAACTGGAGCAGAGAAATACAAGCATTGAATTGAACATCAGTTCAAGACCCCATTAATCATACTGCCGTCCTTATTTAAAACCTAAGTAGTTATGATCAAAATTTTCAAGTAAGCCCTTCAAACATTTGATTTGTATAATAATTTTTCTATATGTCATTATGCATGTAGAACATATTAAGAGAAATGCAAAATCAAAACTAATGAGGAAAATTAATAGTTAATCATTCATAGTACGATATGCAGTTGTACGTGATCATTAATAAATCCCTCATGATTATAAGCGCTTTCATAATACTTATGGGTAATAGACCTTTAGTTATAGGATCCTTAAGCATATCATGAATGTATTCGATATGAAAATTTAGATTCCTCAATTCGTTCATAAACGAATAATTAATTCCATATCAAAATTTAATGCAATACCTCTCAAACTGTTACCGTTTGAGAAAACATGGTAGCTGATTTTATCACAATTAGTCTTCAATATATAATTTATCTGGAGTTTAATAAAACTTATGAGTCCACTAATAAATATTCAACAACATTTATTGACAACAGCGTTGTAATTAATCAACATACTATGTCGTTATGACTTATGTTGTTTTTACCAGTTCATTATGACTCCTCCATAAGATAGATTTATCTACTTACATAAGAATATATCCCGAAAATTACATTTTCTTATATCTGAATATGACAAAGTTTAAAGTAATCTACCGGTTTGAATTTTCATTTCTTCTTTTAAATTATAGTCTTTCGTTTCTTTTAAAGATATTTTAGTACTCTTTTAGATGTTTCACATTAATCTAGATATATCTAGTGTGTTGCAATTTTGAGTAATATCTTAACGAGTTTATACTTGAACCTACATAAGGCTTCTACTTAATGAAGCATAAAGTAATAATCTCAATGATCCTATTATCCTCTAAATAGAGCAATATTGTTTGTTACATGTGTAACGACCCATCTAAGATAAAAATTATAGAACAAAACTAACGTCCCTTTGGGTCTATCTCATAATGTTATGATATCTATTATATAAGGGATATCTCTGAGATCTATCACATCAAAGTATGTACGAACAATGCTTTGACTTAGGTAACATATACTTGTCAGTAGAATGTCATCTATATAAGGACAAGTTTGTTTTTAGTTGCTCCCACTCATATTGGGTAGATACATTAATCCACTAGGTTTTTGATGAAAATAATTGTATAAAGATTTCAGCACATTTTGATGTTTGCATTAACCCATATATGGATTTTATTGACTTATAGACTAAATGTTCTTTAACCTTCATTTTATAACTTTTAGGTTGTGTTATGAACATATAAATATGTAAGCCTACTGTTAGCGAAAGTTGTTTTAATGTTCATATAATGTAGCTCTTAACTATTATAAGCTACTAGAACAATAATGATACTTAAAGAAATCTTTTGTAATATAGATAAGAAGATTCTTTGATAATTGGTTTCTCCTTGAATATGACCTTTAACAATTAATCATGCTTCATTTTGTCTTAACGTTTGTGTTAGGATTTAATTTAGTTATGAACACCCTTAAGTGTTTCAACAAAATCTTAAACGTTATTCTGACTTATGAAGTTTAGTTTTATTTGCTAATAATAGCTTTATTCTATTTAGAATATTGATTGGTTTAATGGTTTAATTAGAAGGGGTGTGATCATTGAACTTGCCAACATCCATTTCAACTTTAGTTAGGGAGCTTACATAATCACCAAAGTTAGTATGTTTTAAAACTTAGATGACCTACTGAGTAGATTATTGGGTTTATTTGAAGTTTCAGTTTTATGAATTAGCTCTTTGTTAGGTTGCTATCATTTTCAAGATTCTAAGCGTGTAAGAGTTGGTACAGTATGGTGTACAAGAGGTGTAATTGCAGTTAAATTTGGAGTAAAATTTAATGACTCTCTTCCCCCTGCCTCTTTGTACTATAAGGACTTTTATAGTTTCCACTGACCTTAGAAACCTTTAGGAAACTAGCATGCTTAGGGTCAATATTTATAGACCAATAGATTCTAACAGAGAAACAAGTTAATAATATAAGTTGTTGGAGTTTCTCTTGTTGAAGATTAGTTTAGTAAGAAATCCGAATTTGCCCACTTTAAGATGAAACTTTTGTAAGAATAATTGTAAATTCCAAAGAGATAAGTTTTGATAGATTAGTGTTGTGATGGAGCAGTGTCTTGTACAAGAGGTGTAATTGAGATAATATAGAGTTTTCACTCCCCCCCCCCCTCTTGCAAATCTTGTAAGTTATGATTGAAACACTTAAGGCTCCCACTTATATTTAATATCTCTAGGAAAATACAAAAAAAGTTTCAATGATGTACGTGACGTAGGAATCTGTTATATATATGTTAGACTTGATTTGATTTCATTAACGTCCATATGTAATATTAGGGACATATTTATAAGAAAGTATTAAGTATATATGAATGGATCTCTTTAAGACCGTGGATCATAGACGATAGATTGGATACAAGTAAATAGCCTTTTAAATGATAAAGAATTATATCTGAATATTCCATTTTGAATAAGTTCCACGAATGTAAGTGATATATAATTTCTGGTGGACCCATACTTATTTCTTAAGCCACGTAATGTTTAGGGCATCTAACACACGATTTAAATCACTAAGAATGAGATTATGAAAAAATCACCATTGTCAACAGTGTCATGATTTCTCATGAAATTTGGTTTAATGGATGAATTTTATAGGTCTCATTTGTCTTTTGTTAAATTTTTATTTGCATGATAACAAAAGTGTGAAAGTATATAATATCATCTAGTTCTATTTTATAAATGTTTCAATCAAGATATTGATAACAAATAATATGAGAGTTTAAGGTAATAGTGACTTTATGTTGGCTATGCAAACCTCATAACTGTCATATTGTAGCTTAAGTATGATACTAAATTCTGATTAATCTCTAGAATATTTAAGGTATCATAAATCATAATTAGAAGACAATTTTTCATGATTATAATAGCCTTAACATTTAATTTTTGTCACTAACACTGATGTTAGTTATTTGCTGATATCAGTAAAAAAACTTATAGAACTAGACTCAACCTATCATGTATTAATTGGAATATTAGGATTAGCAGACTTAAATATCATTAATATACGACTACTGTTTTAGCCAGATAATCTTTTGAATTATGAATAGTCTTGTTACTTATGTCTAATATAACGACATATTTTTACAATGAAACTTCTCCTTAGAGAGCTTAAAGCTGGAACTAATACTTGTATTTTGTTAATGAACATTAGAATTATCCTCTTTAAGGTTTTATTGGTAGTGAGTTGAATAACATCTTATGTTCCACTACCATATTCTTTTCTTTTACATGTGTTGTTAATCGACATACTCGTTTTTCTTTTGTACTTGTGAGTGTTATAGTTGATTTTTAAGGCAACAAATTGTAATAATAGAAAATTTTAGTATGTAATGCATAAGAAAAGTGTACTTATTTCCATGTGTGATCCCTTAACTTTATGGGTCATGATATTGTACATTATAATGTATTCGGTAATGTCATTTAACCTTATAGTTAGAATTTTTAAGGAACACATGCATCTTATGAGTTATTTTAGTTATTTTAATTGATATTAGATTAGTTTTAGGAAAAACTAAATCCAGAATAAATCTATTTGATAGCATGAGTTTATTGATTATCATAAGAGACATTCTGTTTGACTCATCCCATTTTTTTATGCTTTATGTTTCTTCTTTATTACTATTATTAGAAGGAGCAACGAGATGGTCATGTCTTGAGAATAGTCAAAAAAACAAGAAGAGCTAAAAGTTAATAAACTCTTTATGAAGCAAAACATATTTGGGTTTGAGATTAGAGTGGATTATTTGAATGAGATAATTATTTATAGAAGAAAATTATAGTGAGTAATGTTATGGGATATTAAAATAATACATATTAAAATTTATGATCATTAGATTAATGAAGGATCATTAATGTGAGGATCTTTATATTTATGATCATTAGGTTATGCGGCAATGCGGCAGATACCGAAATAACGTATAAGAAAATATCACATGCAGAATCATAATTTATAATATTAGAATTTCATCTGATTCTTTGCATTACAAGTTATAAGTCGTGCTTCTCATTTTTGTACTGTGATGACCTCATACAACTCATTTGTGCGTTGACATACTTGAGTAGGGTTGTAAGCGAATTCAATAAGAAGTTCGTTTATGTTCGTTCATTTAATAAACGAACCGGACATGGACAAAATTATTTCTTTCGGTAAGTTTAACGGATGAACACGGACAACGGCCAAGTCCGTTCGATAGTGTTCGTGAACGTCCGGTAACGTTCGTCCGATTACATCCGGTAACGTCCGTTTGGTCTCGTAAATGTTTAGATCTATCTAGTATTGTAATTTAATTGTGGAATTTCTAGTGTTATTAATCACACTTTTGTATAAAACATATGTTTGATGTCTCTTATACTGATCCACTTTATGTTAATATATTAAGTGTTAAGTATATTTGGATGTTATATGGTGTAATTTCAAATTTGTAGGTGAAGTTGTTTAGATTTATGTATGGTATCCGTTTATATTTGTCCATTAATGTCCGTTGTCCATTAATGTTCACTTGTTCGTTTGTCCATTAATGTCCATTAGTGTCCGTTTGTCCATTATTGTCCGTTAACATCTGTTTACAACATTAACTGACGGACACGGACAAACTTAATTTCTCAATGGACGGACACAAACATAATTTTCATTCGGTAGAGTGTTCATGAACCGTCCGTTTGTCCGTCAAAAGCTTAATGGACAGACACGGACATGCTCTCGTCCAGTCCGGTCCGGTCCGTGTACACCCCTATATGTGAGCTTCTCTTACCTCGACATTGTTCTTGCATAACACGTATCACACGCAACTGACTTTTGTATGCATTATCAGTTTTGCATATGGACTTAGGGGCTGTTAGGTAGCTTCTTAATGATTCATAACCTCTTAATGGTTAAGAGATAGCCTACCATTAAGAGGTTATGAATCATTAAAAGGTAACCTCTTAGTGTTTTCAGGAACTATTTGGTAGACTCTTAATAGTTCATAACCTGTTAATGATATAAGCATGTAACTCCATGCATTGCGAAAAGTCTCAGCATACATTATAGTAAATAGAACAAAGAGGTCATGCAAGGCCCACACGAAATTGGTAAGAGAAGTAAGCGTTGGCCCATTCTAAAAGTTAGCACCCATATGGACTTATTTATGTAGCCCATAAATGATGGGATAGCCCACTTATGAACGGAATTTCACATGAAACTAAATTTAACTAGTTTTTTTTTACTCGCGCCTTGCGCGGGGCTGTTAAATCTTGTGACTTGATCGTTGTGTCGGGTTTATGTCTATAAAATAGACTGTGGATTAGTTCTTTAAGGCTTTGCTGTTATGTAGTAAATGATTAAATGATTTAGTACCGAAAATGACTTTTGAGCCAATCATCATATGTGAAATTGTTATATGTATGCATGGTATGACACCCGACATTTTTAGATTAAATCTGTTAACCTAAACACTCAATTAATTTAGTTAACTCCGTTAGAAAACACAAATGCATGTCACATGTCACGTGAGCACACACATGAGTTTGTCCGCATACTTTGGTGGCCTAACATGAAAATAATTCATAAATAATAAAAAGTGAAGTACAAAATATAGTTTAGATATAAACATTACTGCATAAGTTAAATGTACATGATGCTTCAACTTGTGATATGTATTACTTGTTACGTATTACCTCACATAATATGATACATGTTCATGTTACTTGGAATATTTAAGAATAATATTTTAAATGTTACATGTCACATTCATATTTTATATATATATGTTATTATAGGTTATAAAGTCAGATTCTAATATAGGAGCATCAATGGGACTTTCACGATGAAATTTCAAAGACTTCTTGGGCCTGTCGGTCAAGGCTATATACTTATTTAATACATCAGTTTAGCGCGCATGCGACCCAAAACATATAAGGGCGTCACAGACCCATTGCCTCCGTGGCCTAAAAGGTCATAGTCCCTCTAAGAAGCTCGCCATAAAGGGATACCTCCACAAACCCATTGCCTCTGTGCCCTAAAAGGCCATAGTCCCTCTAAGAAGCTGGCCATGGAGGGATACCTCCGCAGAGCTAATGGATTTCTGATCAGTTGACGTTTCCTCGCTAAGCTGTGACTAATGTGTCGCCAAATAATGTTTATTTTTTCTTCTCTTGATAAACCGTTAATTGTCATTGTACCCGTTTTTGTTCTTTTTGAACAGTGTTTCGATGGTGTAAGAGGTTCTTCTAGTGAGTGATGCTATGTAACGTCATTAAACTTTGTGTGCTGTAAATGGGAGACTATATAATTATTTTTTATTAGATTGTTAATGAATGGGACTTATTAAAATCTTTAACCTATTAAAATTTAGAGTGTAAATTATAATTAAATTACGCGTGCCACCCTTAAAACA
>NW_027491926.1:0-66264 GCF_021521415.1 Bidens hawaiensis
CTCGTTATCCTTAGGATAACAAGCAAAAAACCCCGGGTGGTGAAAACTATCACCACCAGTTTATTAATAACAAAAGGTGGTTACAATGGTGGAACTAGAACTCGATCGTGATTACAGAGAATGCGAGTACTAGTAAGTCTCGTGTGTCTAGTGTGTGTGTTGATCGGAGTTTTATCGCTCTATTTATAACAAAAAGAGTCTAACAAACTTCCTATAATTATGGAAATGATTGACTAAGTATTGATTAGCCGTTAATCCCCCATTAAGCACGTTTCCTTTTCTGCCACGTTTTATTTAAGGTAACTGTTTCATTTCCGCGTTTCCTTTTTTTGCCATGCGCTAATAACTGCAAGTCCAAGTCTCCGGGAGATCATGGCAACGTCCTTTGACCTGTTACCTCGGAGGATGCCATATCTTAAAGTTATCCTGAACATACTGCTGGCTGAGGATACCGAAAATCCAGACCCTAACAATTGTCCCCAAAATTAACGGCTGTAAGAGGTGGTTTACAGCTGTTGATTTTTTGAATCTCGAATTCTTCACCCGATCATTATCCAAGTAAATCTCTTTCTCTCTTTGTTCTTCTTCTTCAATCACCACGAGTAAAAAACTCAAGCTTTTCGTTATCAAATCCAGGTTTAGGAAGCTAAGGCTGCTGGGTTGGAGACTCCTGTTTGGGATGTGGCAGCTTGAGAGAAGATCGTGGAGGAGCTGAGCGAAGAGAATGTGGAAGAGTCTTCCTGTTTGTTGAGAACGAAGCCTGGGCATTGTTCTTAATTTCCTGCAATTTCCGTTAGTAATGACATAATCTTTTGGCTTCTACATTGTGTTTTAATTGTATGATATTTTAGATAACTCATGTTGATACGTTTTATTCATAATGTGTCCGAGAAATATTTTTGAGACTTAAGTTTTTGAAACAGAACATCTTAAGGATAATGTACCCAGAAAACATATTTCTTAAATTTATTATATTTCAGAATAAAATATTTTAAGGATTATATCTCCAGAAAATATATCTTTAAGACTTATCATAAAACATCGTAAGGATAATGTATCCTTATGCCTTGTGTGAGTTATCACAATCAAACCAAAAGATCATACCTTGAAATTGAAATTGAGTGATAGAACTAAGTGTAAAGAGTACCTTCATGGAGATCATTTATAAGTCTAGTTAGCTTACATATGATGTCCCCAATTGTTGAGCTTTTTGAAGTATCATGTTTCTGGAATTTTGGTAAGTCAAAAACAACTTTGTAATATATCTACATTTAGCGATTTGTCCGATCTTCGATCTGTCAAAACAAAGTTAGATAATTCTGGCGATAAAGCCCATTTACTGGCGACAAGGCCTTTGTACTGACGATAAAGCCTTTTCACTGGAGACTAGGCCTTGACTTAGGAGACATGAAAATGTCTAAGCTTGAGATAATACTGGGGAAAGTCCCAAACGTACGGGCATGTAAATGCCAAAACTTGAGATAACATGAAAATGTTATAAACCTTAGATAACATGAAAATGTTATAAACCGTATGTGTGACACGTCTGCCACTTATCTTAAGGATTCGGTATATAGCCAACAACAAACGGATTATCAGCTGGTCTGGTTTGCCTGCCTCGAACTATATCCGAATCATCGTGCGCTCCAGGCGTTCGTTGGAAAGGTGAAAACCTTTAAACCTTTAGAAGATATCCAAGATATCTTATTCGTGCGCTCCAGGCGTTCGTTGGAAAGGTGAAAACCTTTAAACCTTAGAAGATATCCAAGATATCTTATTCGTGCGCTCCAGGCGTTCGTTGGAAAGGTGAAAACCTTTAAACCTTAGAAGATATCCAAGATATCTTATTCGTGTGTGAGGTGATCAGCCTCTGACTGTTGTGAAGATAACATATCCTTGGGATAACTGCAAAACACTAAGCTCTTAATGAGGGGTGGGTGTTAGCCTGGCTAACACCCCTCCGATGCTTAAGTCAGTAAACTTGATAAAGAGATAATAAAGTTTAAATACGAAACAATGTAAAAATAGATCAGGGAACATACCTTTATCCTAAGATGTTGAGGATATGAACATACCAGTTAAGGATACTAACAAAAATATTCCTTGAGATGGATAGCATTCCAAGCTCTTGGTATAGGGACTCCCTCCATAGTGATTAACCTGTAGGCCCTTTTCCTGCTTCTGAATCAATCAAGTAAGGACCTTCCCACTTTAGAGCTAACTTCCCATCTGCTAGGTTAGTGGTATTCTGAAATGCCTCTCTTAAAACCATGTCCCCTACTTGGAATCTTCGGATTCAAATGTTCTTGTCGTAGTACTTGGCTATTATTTGTTGATATGCTGCCATTCTGATCTTAGCTAGATCTCTGAGCTCATCAATAGTGTCTAATTCTTCAATAAGGCTTTGGTCTAGAGAACTTCTGTGGAGAGTCCGACTTCCTGTTGGTAGACTCGTGCTTCGGGATAACCAAACTTACATGAGCCTTCTTGTCATCCTCTAGCCGAATGTATCTTAATGCCCTGTTTCTGACTTCATCAAGATTCTTACATGGAGTCATGACAAGATCATCATAGAAGGATGAATCCTTCTTTAATCCCATCTTGAGAGCTTCAACAGCAGCCGCCATATCAAGGTTGGGGATATCCAAAGCTTCCCTGCTAAATCTAGTTATGTAATCCCTTAGGGATTCATTATTATGTTGAATAATTCTATATAAATCACCTGTCATTTTCTAAAAAGATCTACTACAAGAAAATTGATTATTGAATAAGTTAATCAAATAAGCAAATGAAGTAATAGTGTTGGAAAGAATACTCAATAGCCATTTGAGAGTCGGTCCCGTCAGTATTGAACCGAACCCCTTGCATAGACAAGCTTCTTTGATGTCAATAGGGATGGGGTTGATCTCCATCCTTTCTCTATACTGAGCTACGTGTTCCTCAGGATCCGTAGTGCCATTATATAGCTTCATGCTTGGCGTCCGGAACTTCTTGGGGATCTCCACGTTGCATATAGGCCATGTGAACCTGGATAATCTATGACTGCCTACCGGAACTTCAGCTACGGGACGGATTATCCCAGGGATATTGGAAATCATATCCTTCATTTTCTGCAATTCCCTGGCTATCTCAGGGGGTATTCCCTTATCCTGCACAGATCCACGGTTAGTGTATAAATTAGCATTAAGTAAACTGTTACCGAGATCGTAGTTAGGTCTCTGGTATCCTGAGGCTTGATGACTAGTTCCTCCATTGAGGGTATCCTCAGGATAAGGTGACGTCTGCATAGAGATGCCATCACCAACATGTACTTCAAAGGACACCATTGGAGATCCTGACGAGAACATGCCGGCTGGCATGGTTGGCCAAGGCTGTATGTTGACGTAGTCCGGCCTCGTCGTTCTGGGTAACTATGAGGATACCGGAGGACAGATTCCCCAATATCCTGACTGCTGCTGAGGCGGGATCCTTGTTGGCTGTGTCCCTAATGATCCAGGATTCTGCAAGATTGATGATCCTGGAGAATTAAAATCAAGAACCCTGGGCATGATTGGGGTGGTGTCCTGCCTTGGCTTTTTCTTGATCCCTTCAATCTTCTTAAATAGCCTTGAGTTGGTCTTCTCTTGTTGCTCCATGTGAGTTTTGACCTGTTTCATCAAAGCAAAAATATCATTGTTAGATATAACCGGATCTACCCATGTAGATGTTCCTGGGTACGGTGGAAGTTCTCCTCTGGGTTGAGTGTTCTTCTTCAGTATTGGTGAAGGTCCAGGATTGACACTTGAAGCAGCGGTGACCACCGGAGCAAAAACAGAACTGGTTTTTGGTTGTGAGGCCATGATAAAGGGAATGAAAGTGACTGAGAATGAAATGAATAGTTTTTGAAGGATTGAAGCACCGTTAGCCCCACGGTGGGCGCCAAATTATTTTAGTCAAAAATTAATAACAATGATTTCGTAACCAAATTAGTAATCGGGACTTGGTGCTTGTATGAAATGAACGTAAAAGTGCTTGAGCACGGAGATTTGTTGCGAGAAAAAAACTCGTTATCCTTAGGATAACAAGCAAAAAACCTTAGGTGGTGAAAACTATCACCGTACATACAATAAAACATTACACATACACAGTACATAAATAACTACACATTACATAAATGCACCTACAGATAATAAAATTTATGCATACACAATTTAAAATACCATATACACAGTACATAGTACATAAATGAACCTACACATGATAAAAATTAGACATACACAATTAAAATACCACCGACACAGTAAATACATGAAACTACATACTACAAAATAAACTTTTTTTTATTACGTTAAACAACAATATATGGATCCTACACAAATTTTTATATCACAAACACTGTATGTGTATGTATCATACACACACACACTATATACATATATGAATCCTACAAAAATTTTATATCATAAACACTGTACGTGTATGCAATATGCAAGCTAGTCTGAAAATAAAATAAAAAAATAAACCAATAAGAAAAAAAGAAAAAAAGACTATCATAATAAATAATAATAGATGAAATAAAAGAAAATTAAATAAATCAAATGAACTGAACTCAATTAGTTATCAATCAATGAAAATTAAAGCTTGAAGATTTTAACAAGGTGGGAGTCATGCTCTTCTTTTATTTTAATTTTGTTATACAAGTTACCACATTACCCTTTTTAATTAAAATAATCCTTATAATAAATTTTTGTTAATTGCAAAAATGCCACTTTCGTTAATGACCATTGATTAGCAACATCAATGGTTGAAATTGACTTCTCACACTTCTTAATGTAAATTACTTCTCGCATGATACATTCCCTATATATATATATTGTGTTTGTAATGAACCTAGTAAAATGAAGTGTTATTAGACAATGGTTGAGGAAAAATAAAATTAATAGTTAAAATTTTTCGGGTTTATAATTCGGGTACCAGTTTGGGTACACGGGTATGTGTTTTCGGGTAATCAGGCCGGGTAACACCAAATCTCATACTCAGCCCGTACCTGCTAAAAATTTTCAAAACTAATCTCATATCTGACTCAATATCCGTCGGGCCTTGGGGATATCCATCCAAGATGCTTCAAGTCTTGGGTATATCGGTCGGACCCGGGTTATTTTTGCCATCCTTAGTCAAGTAGCAGTGTGCTAAAGTATTCAAGGGTAAAGGAAGCTGTTCTTGGAAAGCTAGAGGGTTCATAATAATTCAATGAATTAAAAACATGGGAAAGATATGCTTGGTTGTCTTGTCACATTGATGATTATAATTGAACATTCCATTGAACAAAAGAATCCAAAAATACGTAAGCTAAGATCCGACATAAGCCGATACCATTTTGACAATATTAGCCACGTACAAACATGATAATGAACATGTATGAATAAAGCTGAAACTAAAATTGTTGTTTCACCATTGTTCTAATCAAACAATGCTTATGCATGTGTGGTGCTAGTGAAGATGACTCGGATACCAGAAACAATTAGATTCGAAACCGACTACATCACTTGTCGGGTTGAGTTCATTTGGACAAGCCAGTTACCGATCGCACCGGTAGACAAGTGAATGAGGCAAGTGGTTGGACTGGATTCAAAATTTTTTATTTTAGTTTATTATCCCGTACTCCATATTTGTTTATTTCAGGCTTTTAAATTTTTTAACATTGGCAATGCACGCTGCGAGATAAGATAATTACATATTGTGTTTAGAAAAACACGCACGCGCGTGTTTTTAATTTATTATTATGTTATTCGGTTATTGAAACCGGTCTGAATGGTTCAACCATGAACTGCGAGGACTGTTTGGTTTAGTAAATAGTAATCGGTTTGATTGTGAAAATAACTACAAGGGTATATCGTTCAAAAATTGTTTGATATCTACTCTACCTATACTATTAAAGCAAAACAATGTTTCCACATGTCATTCAATTAGACCTTCCACATAGGCTGCCTCTTCATGAATGATAAAATAAAAAATATGTTATTGGTGAGAATCGAACTCATACCTTGCTTTTAAAATGTTTGGGGCTTACCAACTCAACGAGCTCTATCCTAGTATAAAATAACACATCTTGTTACACATGTGATCAACTTGACGTCGGATTTGATTGTCTTACTTTCTTTTTCTTGAGTTACTATTGAAACGTGAATCAAAACATTATTGAAAACAAGGGTCGTCTCCAAGAACTCGAGGACATTCGTTGGCCCTATACAGTATCAATATTAGAACAATAACTGTAATAATGATAAAAAAAAAAGAAGAATACTATTGTAGCAAACCGAAGTTTCCCACGCACAATTTTTATTAGGTTTAATGTGTGTAGAAATTAAAATCATATTGGGCCATATGATTTGGGCTCTTCAAGATAATTGGTTAAATGGTCCAAATGAAATTTTTGTATTTTATATATGGATAAAGTGTCGTTTTCATCTTTGTGGTTTGGCAAATAATGCGAATTTAGTCTAAAAAAATTAATTTTTGTATATGGATCATCCACATTTTTCAATTCTTATCAATTGTATCCAAATCACTAATCCCTTTAAATTTAATTGTTAAGTCAAGGTAGACATGTCTTTTCACTCTTTCTTTATTATATGAGTAAAGTGTCAGAATCGTCCCTGAGGTTTGGTCACATTTGCGAATTTCGTCCAAAAATATTTTTTTTCGCAATTAGACCCTTGATTTTTCCTAACCGTTGCCAATTTTGTACAAATTGTTAACTCGGTCAAAATTTAGCGCTAACTCAGGGGTGTTACTGTCCTTATACATGTTTGTTTACATTATTATTATTATTATTATTATTATTATTATTATTATTATTATTATGTGTTTGTTCAATGACATATATAACATCTCATGATTCCTATGTTTGAATCCAATATAATATACGTTTGTTTATTCTTCTTTATTTTTAGCCATATAAAGGGTTTAGCTAAGTGTAATAATAATAATAATAATAATGTAAACAAACATTTAAGATAACAGTAACACCCCTAAGTTAACGTTGAATTTAGACCGAGTTAACAATTTGGACAAAATTGGCAACGGTTGGGAAACATTAAGGGTCTAATTGCGAAAAAACTATTTTTGGACGAAATTCGCAAATGTGACCAAACATTCAGGGACGATTTTGGCACTGTACTCATATAATAAAGAAAGTAAAAAAAGACATGTATACTCCTGACTTAACGATTCAATTTAACGGGGTTAGTGATTTTGATACAATTGGCAAAAATTGGGAAACGTGGATGGTCCATATGCAAAAAATAAATTTTTTGGACTAAATTCGCATTATTTGCCAAACCACAATGACGAGAATGGCACTTTACTCTTACATATGGGAAAAAAAAAATCTGTGTATACATTTTGTTTTTTAAATAAAAATCAAATATAAAGTATAAAAAAATTCTGAATCGCCAAGTTAATAGCCCCTGCACGGCTGCCTACTCGGCACATGCTCTTATCCGCCCGTGCCAAAATCTTTACACTTAACAATATAATGTTTGTTGAATATAAATTTAAGGGCATTTTGATTATTTATGCAGGGATTATTCTGGCATTTTTCAATACACTAAAATAGGGGTGTGTATGGGTTGGTTTGGGGTGGTTTTGAGCCAAACCCATAACCATAACCGATATGTCGGTTAATGGATAACCATAACCATAACCGACCCGTCATGGCGGTTTTGGTTAATCAGTTTTGTAGGTTATAGTGAGTCGGTTAACCGTAACCAAAACAATGTAATTGACCTAAAAGTTTGGTACTAATTATTACAAAAAACGACATGACATAATCTTACAAAGTATATAATCCATAATAGTAATACCAAATATTCAAAAAAAGAATGATATTATGTAATCGAAGAATGAAATTCAACCTACTTTGATAACATACGTTGAACCAAAAACTTTAAAATGATATAATCCAACAATATGTTTGGTGGAAGTTAATCCCAAACATATTGTTGGTTAAATAAATGGGTCGGTTCGGTTATGGCGGTTTTGGAATTATCTTTAACCAAAACCGACCGTATTTGGCGGTTTTTAAAATTTCATTAGCGGACCCACTGGTTATGTCGGTTATCGGTTAAAATCGGTTCAGTTATGTCGGTTATGGTTCGGTTTAACGGTTATGGTGGTTAAGTTGCTCACCCCTACACTAAAATATTAAATACTAATAATGACAAAAATATATGGCCAGGGAGACTGGGAGAATGCTAGCCGCTAACCCAACAGCCATTTTTCTTTTCTGCCACACAAAATATTTCTCTTTATCGAAGGATAACAACTAAATCATTTGTGAACTATATGAAATTAGCTTTGCTAATAGTTTAGATATAAGTTTGTGTGATACATAAGTCCAAACTTCACTTATCAGGTCTGAGAAAGCTCGCGAGACTAAACTAGTCTATTGCTTATACAACGGTTTTTAATATTAAATTATGATAAAATAAATAAATAGTTTATATAATATTGTATATAACAGTTATAAACATGTATAAACGCATTTACAAATGCATAAAAATAAAATAAACAAATGATAAGTGAGGCAAGATAATCGAGTTTGGAAAAGAAACCACAAGCCGAGCCTTAGTCCAAATATCCAATTAGGCTAGAGTAGTCATAAGCTGGAATAACCTGTACTGAAATAGAAATACATTCGTAACACCTTAAAATAAGATCCGTACATGTGATTAAAACATATCAAATCATAATCATTGAGATATCTTATATCATTGGAAATGTTTTTTACTTTGTGGTTAGCTTTTAAGAGGGAAAGAAATGCCAATCAACATCAACTTGATGACACTTGTTCAACCATTTGCAGCCATGAGACTTCATGTTTCGTTAGATGATCAAACTTTCAAAATAAAATATGATTAAATGCGTCATCAAACACACATGATTGAGGTTTATCTTTTTAAGGTTGATCAAATTAATAGACAGGGGACCCATGAAATGAATCATGTTTTGCCACAAAGTGCGTATGATATAAGTCGATAACAAATCATGAATAGCTTGAGGGTCTACATTAAATGATTGTTGATATTTAGAGCAATGAGCTGGAATGGTAGATGAGCTCAAATTGAGCATGTTGTAAAACAGCCTAGGGCTCTTTTAGTTGCTCACTACAACTAAGGAATCATTAAACGACACATAATAACATAATAAAAGGTGTTGCATTTTTTTTTATTTTTATTGACACCAAGACTAAGGTGGCAAGATGTTGTTTGTTTTTCTAAAAAAAGGTCTACGTAGGCTCTTTTTTCTGTTTCATACAGATCACGCGCAGACATTATCATCTGCGGACTGTTTGTTTTTTTAAAGACGCTTCATTAAAACTGCACAAACTCTTCTTGGGGCAGACTTGGCCATCGACTTTTAAGATCTTCTAAGGTCTGCAGAGGGTTAAGCACCACCACCTACCAACACCCACTGTTCACCACCACCACCCATCATCCGCCACCACCATCACCACAACCCACCATCTGCCACCATCACCGTCCACTGTCCATCACCACCACCTGCCGTCCGCCACCACCACCGTCCACCACCTACTACCACCGTCTACCACCGCCAGTTTATTTAAGCAGTATACAAACGTTAAAAAACAAGCATTCTTCTTCTTGCAGATTGCAGAGGTTTGGTCCACATCTTCTTCTACAGATATCTGCAGATTTGGTCCGCAGACTGCAGCCATTTTACCTCTGAAAAAACAAATATCACCTAAGGGTTGGGCTAAAATACGTAGTCTTCTAAAAATGAGAAGTCGTAGGAAGGGTATCAAACGACCTCCAATTGAACACAAACTAGATAAATTAAAACCGTCTCGTCGAACTCTACGTTACTGATTTTAGGTTTTGTCTTTCGATTTCTAGCTTGTAAAATTTAGAATTTTTGTTTAGATTATTGTGAATTTTTATTTATCATTTTGTTTTGTTTATTTTTGTTATTGTGTTTTTTCCTTGATATTTTGCCTTTTTTTTCTATATTGTGTTATATTGCTCATGATTATATTATATATTTTGCTCGACATTATGTTATATTTGGCGATCTATTATATCTTTATACCGTTTGTAGTTTAAAAGACTATGTAGGATAGATAACCTAACCCAAATATTATAATATCATCCTTTTTAGACGTACGTTTTAAAAATACGTCACACTATTTCTTTCACACCCTAACTTTACCTACCTTACTTTTTACGACACTTAAAGGTGTCACTAAATTTCTTCTTGGGGACGAATGATCGGTTCACACTTTTTAACTGAATGACTAATTTTATTTTAACTATAAGTTACAAATCAGTAAGAAATAAGAATTAGAAAGTTAACTAAAAGGACCTTTTATATCCTTCTGATTTGCCATGCGCATCCGTGAGTTTGGGGTTGATGCAGGTTTGTGGTGGTGGTTGGAAGAGAAAGACCGGGATTAGAGTGAGTGTGGCGGCGGTGGCGACCGTTTTTAATAAGATCCATGTATTTAATTGGTCAATTTTTCACTTTTTCGATTTCTTTTTAATTTTTGTCTTAATTTACAAGCTTGCTGATACCGATGGATATTCAGTATTACCACCAGTTGTTCTTCGAGTTCTAAATTTCAAGGCTTGCAACCTCGAACTTGGTAATATCGAGGTGTTTAATTTTCGACGGTTCAAATGTTGCCGGTGTGTTGGTGATGTGATTAGAGGGAGGGAAGCAAAATGATAGAGAATACTTCCGGGACTAAAAATGTCATTATTTCAAATATGGTCGTAGCCTGCTCCTGCTTCTGCTTCTGCTCCAGCTCATAAAACACAAGGACGGAATTGCAATTTACTCTAGTAAAATAGTGGCGACAACGACGACGACGATGGTGTAGCTTTGATTCCTTGGACTGTGGTTAACATTTGGGCCTAATTTTAAATGTGTTCGGCCCGATGAGCCTAACCCAACCCAAACTTGATCCACATCCTACATAGTGTCATAGCGTAGTATCATACTATCATATATATTTACTTGACTTGTTGATATTTGCAATATTGCAAATAATTTTATATTCGGACCGGAAATTGAACCAAATTTCTCACCGTTATTAAAAAAATCAGTGGTGTCATAGTATTTAATAAATAAAAAATAGTAAAACACGGAAGAATCTATCTATCCATCCTATATAATAAAGGAACCTAATTTTTACCATTTTTTACCATGTGTCAATCTAATATTTCTCATTTCTAATTTTTTCCGTCCAAAAATGTTAAGATAATATTTTTTCAATATCATTATTTTAATCTTTTTATTTATCTTTTACAAGGAAATATACTTGGATATATGTAAATTGTAGCTTTAAAGTATTTATGTAATATTTAATTTTTTGATTTATTATTTTTTTCTTTTAAATTATTCAGACCCGTGTAATACACGGGTTTTCAATCTTATATATATATATATATATATATAATCGAAAACCCTAAAATCCTATATGTCGTGATGTAGTCGCTCCCCCCTTTTATGAAAGCCACCAGATTGCTTGATTTATAAATGAAGGTCTTTCATTGATTTAACCCAAATTCATGGGTATGGGTCTTACCAAAACCAGATAGCTCTTAAACGGGTTATAACATCTAAATTAACAATTAATCTTACCAATTATTTGATATGAAAATCCTATAAAATAGGGATATATTAAAATTTAATATCCAATTTAAAAAGAAAAGATATTATTTATAATTAATAAACAATTTTATAGTAAAAAACATAAGCGGGTCATAGGTCACCAAATCCAGATAGTTTTTAAACAGGTTATAACATGTCATTTATTTATGAAACCCTTTCATCATCACACCCTAAGTATATTATTAACTTTCTTACAATAAAGAAAATTAAAATAAAAAAAAATATAAATATTAAAAAACGAAAAATGTAAAACAACCATTCTCTCAAGCCATCAGATTGCTTTATTTGTAAATGAAGTTTTCTCACGCATTTTACTCGAATTCACGGGTAAAGGTCTCACCAAACCCAGATAACTCTTAAACGAGTTATAACATCTCATTATATTAAAAATTAATCTCATCAAATATTTGATATGAAAATCCTATAAAATAGGGATACCTAAGAATTAATATCCTATTTTATTTAAAAAAAAGATATTATTTATAATTAAGAAACAATTTTATAATAAAAAAAATAAACGGGTAATGGGTATCAACAATCCAGATAGCTTTTAAACCGGATTATAACATATCATTTATTTGTGAAACCATTTTATCATCAAACCTCAAGTATATTAATTATTAACTTTTTACAATAAATAAAATTAAAATCCAAATATACATATATAAATATTAAAAACAAATAATGTAAAACAACCCCCGTAATACGGGGGATAAAATCTAGTATATATATATATATATATATATATGGGAGGGTTAACATACAAATGAAATTAACGTGCTAAACATGATAATCGAGTTGAGTAATTATATATACAAGTAGAGTAATTATGTAATTACACCATAGAGTAATTACGTAATTACTCTATGATGTAATTACATAATTACTCTACTTACATATATAATTACTCTATTTGATTCTCACGTTTAGCATGTTAATTTTATTTGTATTTGATCCAAACCATATATACATACATACATATATATATATATATATATATATATATATATATATATATATATATAGGGTATGGTTTCTTTTAGAATCAACCCTATAGTTGTGAGAACTTTGAAATACACGTAAAAAAACATAAAAACATGTTTTGATTTTTTAAAAATTTGTAGAAGCTTCTATACACTTGTATTTGTCGTAAAAAAACGCCAAAAGTTTTTTTTTTTTTTAACTGACACTTGTTATATATGTAGGGCCTATATAAAAATGCATGTAACATATGTAATATGTGATAAGTGATAACGATACTTTTTTGTAGTTCTTTTTTTATAAATTGATAACGATACATTAATAGAGGGTATCCTAGTAAAAATGGTTTGTTTAATTTTTGGTAGCTTTCGAAGAAAGTTACACATAATTTACTTTAAGTGACCTTCTAATTTAAATGTATTTCAAAAATTAAGAAAATAACCCACAAATTAATAATTGAAGTTTCTCACCAAATTAACCTACATCTAACTATTTTCAATCTATTAAACATTCCCAGTTTACCTTATTGAATCAAATTTTATTGTGTTTCTTATCACAATTCAAGCCAAGTCCATATGCTATTCTTCTACGCTTATTTTTTTTTCAAGAAAACAAAAAACAATATAAAAAGTATATGCGTAGCCCTTAATAGACGACAATGTTTTATACCGGGTACGAGGATGTACCCGCATTTAGAAACAAACGACATGAACCATTTTTGGGAAAATTCCCTAAATATCCATTTCGATTGGATTATAGCATCTCATTTATATGTGAAACTCTTTTACCATCAAATCCTATGTATATTATTAACTTTCTTACAATAAATACGATTAAAATTCAAAAAAATATACATATATTAAAAACAAATAATGTAAAAACTAGACGATTAACTTTCAATCAGAGAGTGCTCACGATCCGGTTTAGACTGTTTTTAACCAAACATAAACCAGACCGTTACTGATGGTAACTGTTACTAACGGTTTTTGATTATCGAAAACCAAAAGCAAATTGTTGAAAATTAAAACCGAATTAAACCGAACCGTTTCTAACGGTTAAGTTCCGGTTTTGTTTCACGGTTTGGACTAGATTGACCTTTATCAAGGTTGAATAAAATATAAAATAAAATGTATCCAGATTTTATAGAGCGAACCGTACAAAATAAGCGACAATCAACATACATTAAAAAAAAAATAGTCTACGTTTGATCTTTTTGTTATGGCAAAACCACTTATTGTACAAGCAGATTGGACGTTCATGAGTATATATATTCATTTTTAATAAAGACAAAAAGCAATATCTTCATGCCATAAGCGTAAGTAAAGAATAGTGAGGGATTGCAATAATTTAGTGAAAAAAACTTAGTGAGATTTAATTATGACTGCCCACCATATTTCTAAACAACTAGATTTTGCTCAGAGTTCAACTCTAATACAATACATGAGTAAATACTATAATATCTTAAATCTTAATCTTAATTTTAAATATATATAAACAAAACATTTGAAAGCTCTATAGTTGTTTTCTATTTTTTTTAAACCATCAGATTGCTTTATTTATAAATGGATTCTCTTAAACCACCAGATTGTTTTATTTATAAATGGAGATTTCTTATGCATTTGACCCGAATTCACGGGTCTGGGTCTCACCAAACCCAGATAACCCTTAAACGGGTTATAATATCTCATTAAATTAAAAATTAACCTCACCAAATATTTAATATAAAAATCCCATAAAATAGGGATATATTAAGAATTAATATCCGATAATTAAGAAACAATTTTATAGTAAATAAAAATAAGTGGGGTTATAGGTTTCACCAAACCCAGATAGCTTTTATACCGAATTATAACATCTCATTTATATGTGAAATCCTTTCATCATCAAACCTAAGTATATTATTAACTTTCTTACAATAAATAAAATTAAAATCCAAAAATATATAAATATTAGAAATAAAAAATAAAAAAAACCCCGAAATACAGGGGGATAAAACCTAGTTATTCACTTATACTATATATAAATAGAAACCTAATGCTACAGTGATTTTAGTGTATGTTTAATCAGTGGTTGTCACATGGTTTCTAGTATAAACCGTAAACCAAACGCTTCACTACGTTTTGAAATTTAAGAAACCGACCAACCAAAGGTTATAAAAGACACCAACTGTAAAACCAAACTGATGACTAGTTTGAATGATTTCGTGGTTTGAAACCAAACCATGAACACACCTAATTTTAGTCCTTTGGTAGACGAGTTGTTTTTAAACAGTAACCATAGAGTCGATTATGCTTTTGAATATTCTATACTTCTATTTATAATTATGTTTTCATATTCAGTAATCTATTCTTTTTTTTTACACATGCATACTTGTAAAAAATATTACAAATAAAAAACTTGCACATTTCTGCATATTTTTAAGGCCATTTAGATAACTTCACTTCATCCCCAGGACTTCAGAAGGAAATTCACAACTTGTGAGAGAACCTTCAAACCTATTCTACTTTTTTTATTGACTTGAATCCAAAACCTTTATTTTTTAAATTGAAATTTATCATGTCATAGCTCAACTATTTGAACTATACATATTTGCTTCTTTTCAAGTAAGTGATAAAGAAATATAAATGGGATATAATTACAGTAAATTTCTTTTGAACAGCCAATTTTTATTATGGCAAAGCAAATTTTAATCCGGTATGAATCAGGCTATGATTGACTTATAGAGTGGAATATATATATTATAGAATTTATGAGTGATATTGGATATAAGAACACACAATTAAAAATGTAAAGTTCGATTATATTATAACATATCACATTGTTACAATAAGAACTTTTATTTATAGAGAAAACATCGCATCTACCTAGCCGTACTATATGTCACTAATGGTCCCCGGGGGATCATGTAATGTCGTTATCAGGAATATTTCAGTTGTGGCTTTTGTTGTGGTCCATTTATTATTTTCTGACTGCATTTTTGTCATTGCGCGATAGATGTTGTTTTCTTGTCTTGTAACTGCATATGCGATAGTTATGGTTGTAGATGGCTTGTTTGGGGTTATACCCTTACACATTACATTAAATAGTGATTAATTTTGTTGAATGGCATAGCAATATATAATTCTTGTGAACTTTTGTAGCTTTGAGTGTTGATGGGACCTCACTAGAGGTTTACAAAACCGGGTTTTGGCCCAAACTGGTTTGGGTTATAAGCTGGTACGATTTGATCAAACACTAGTGGATGAATTACGGTTTAGTCAGATTTGATTATTCTTTAGACCTTGGATTAAGCTCATAGTTAGCATGTTATATATATATATATAAATGAGGCCGTTGCGATGTCATCTCAATCAGTTCCCGAGTTGTAATATTTTTATCTTACTAAAACTTAGGCATGTGATCATTATCACCTCTTGAGGTTCTATGACGAAGATCTCCGTGAATTAAGGGCTTTATCCAGAGCCGTTTACTGCTTTGTTACACATACATTTTTGCTTTCCCAAAAGCACACTACCTAACTACTAAATTTGATCACAAAATTGATTCGCTTATTATTGACCAAAACAATAACAATTGTAGTTATAAACATGTATAAAAACAATTACAAATGCATAAAAATAAAACAAATAAATAATAAATTAGGCAAGTTAATCTTGGAAAATAACCCACAAGCCGAGCCTTAGTCCCAAATATCCAATTAGGCTAGAGTAGTCATTTATGAGAATACAGAAATAGAAACACGTTCACACCGTATAAAAATCTTCCATGATCTAAGTAAGATCGGAACATGTGATTACAAATTAACAGTGATTAAAAAAGTAACAATAATAAAGATACAGGTTAAAACGAGTTTCAATCATAATAAATAATAATTGAGAGAGCCCATACGGCTATATCTCAGGAAAATGTTTTCTACTTTGTGGTTAGATTGTATGTAGGGTTAGTCTTGAAAATGAACGTTGGCTTGTGTTTGATACGGTGCCATTATCACTATGACCGTTTTAATTTATTTTTAAAAAAATTATAACTTAAAGAAAAGAAGATTTGTTTATGTTTCCAGGTTTCATGATGAAGATGGATATGTGCCCCGATTGTTAACTATTTCCATTTTTTTATAAACTATGTTATGGCTTTATTTTATAAGGGTCAAATTATTCTATAAAAGGGGAGAAAAATAAGAAGGATAAGATGAATTTGTAGTCACACAAAAAAACCTCTTAAAAAGATAAAAAAAATCGATAAAGAAAACCGTAACTCAATATTTAATAAAAAAACAAAAAAAAGTAAAAACACGAAAATTTTTCCACCGTCTTTCTTGTTATAAAAAAATTGAGTGAAAAACATCACTTGTCTTTTCGTCGGTTTTTTTTAACGGGAATGATGGGGGAAACATTTTAGTTTTTTATTTTTACCTTGAGTTATAATTTTTTATTATTTTTTTGAATTTATTTTTAAGAGGATTTTTTGTGTGGTCACAAATCGTTCTCACACTTCTCAATTTAGTCTTCCTTTATATTTTATTATTTTAACTTTACCCTATTTTATAAATTATTTCCTAGCATAATTTTAATTGTTCGTTACAATTTGTCTAATGAAGTTACGAAGATGCTTATATAAATCCATAGCTTTAAATATCAAAATAAACCCTTCAACTCAAACCAAAATTTAATAATAAATGTTATGATTATTCATATAACGATTTAGGAGAACATTAAATTTTAGGTTGTTTGTTGGAATATTTTTTATTTTAAGGTATTTTTCCTACTAATATTAGTTTAAAAAATTAGAAAGAAAAAAATATTTTAAAAGAAAACGTAAAATCGCTTAAGCCCCATTCACCTGAATCACAACTCACAACAAACTTAGGTGGTTTCAGCAAAGGCTTTATACAGTGCACAGTCAACATCTAGTCAGCACCGTATGAAACAATGTTAGAAGATGAATCCAGATCATGAATAACATATACATATGGTAAAACCACATCCTACACATAAGAACAAAACATCATAATTCATGGACCCCTAAAACAAACCATACAGCATTGTGCATTGGATGAAGCCCCTATGGACGTTTTGCGCCATGTGACGTGATGTCAGCATTAGGTTTTTTTTTTTGTTGAAAATGAGTATATATTAAATATAAATAAAATAAATGTGTAATTAGTTGGAGTTTGTGAGGTATTAATTTGATTAGTTGAACCATTTAAGGGATGAGTTCTTTATACAAAAACCCCAACCCAAAATCCCCTATGGCGGAGTTTGGGGGCGCTTTGAGGCTTTTAGGTGGCCAAAACGCCATCCTACGGGGGTCTAATAACAATAATAATAGCGGTTAATAAACTTTAAATCATTTAAAATAACGTATCTGTATTAAAATTAAATAAAAATATTTATGGATCGATAAAAGCTTTTTACTTTTACCCATGAATTACCTACTCATCACCCTTGTTTTATTTTATCCCGCTTCCTCTTTTTACGCATTGTCATATTCTACAAACCAACAAGAAGCTCAAGCACCACCGCCCGTCCTTTCAATTTTTGTTGAAAATCACGATCAAATTATATGTGTACTGTGTTTGTGTATAAAAATAGACGGTGGAGACTATAATCCTTGTGTGTTTTAAGGTGTTAGAATTAAGAGTTTTAAGGTGTTAGAATTTTTGTTTTAAGGTGTTATTTTTCTGAGTTGAAATGTTTGGATCGGTGTTACAATGTGCAATTATACGATGTCAAAGGCGGGAGAACTCAATCTGTTTGTACAGATTTGTTTCCATTCACAAGCCCATAGCTAAAACAATGTAGCGTATATGGTTGCAATAGGAGGTCTCGAAATTATTATATAATAAGGTAAAGTTCTATATTGAAAGGACCCATATAGTTTCTGATCATCATTGTTAACAACATTTTGCAATAAGGGTTGTTAATGTAATCGTATCTATTATTTATTTGAAGAATATTCTCATTCTCCCAATTGAAGTTTTTTTTTTATCTTTTTCTTACATGTGGAATTTATGTTTTGCTAATATATTTTCTTTTTTTCTTTCAGGTTAAGAATCACACAATAATGGATTTTCTTATTCTTGTTTTGATGAATATCCTGATGTGTGGGATCAAAACAAGAGTAATTGACGGTGGGCCATTAGTGTCACACACATGATGACTATTTTAATGCGTCGGAAACATAAGTAGCTAATGATAGAATTCTTTCCAAGTGCAATCTTAAACAAAGTGGATGTGAATATGAATAAAAAATGTTTTTGTTTTGAAACAATGGAAGAGGTTCTTATGGGTGAGAGGATTGAAGAGCATCTCCCCAATGAAGCCATGCCTCTGCAGATATAAAATTTTGAATCCACGGAGGATAAAATAAAATTTAGAATTGTAGGTTTTGAACCGGTTGTGAGACCTTATGATATTATTCACCTCTTATAAAAAAACTTTGATATCAATGGTTGACGCTATCAAGTGTTGGCATTTTGCGCGCCGACGGGTTCTTTGTTACAAGGTGGAGAATCTAAAACAACTTTTTATGAACCTTACTGTTATTGTCTCTGGTACAACAGTGATGAACGCTTCACTTATATAGATCATTATGGCGTACAACCCCGAAAACCTGGTCATGCCATGTTGATAATAGGCTTGTGCGCCATGGTTAATAATCTCCGCATTATGGATTATGTTGTGGAGCTCAAAAACTCCCACAGATTGGCTTTTGGTCAGGGTAGTCGTATTTGCGTATCTGTAGACATCTTGTCGGAAATTTATGTACGAGTGATGATCGGTGATAACGCATATTACGGGCGCAGCTTGTTGCCCGTTTGCCTGCCACTTTATTGTAATCGTTTTATAGTAAATTATATCTTTTTATTGATTAAACTAAAAATTAAGTTTGAAATTTAAAGTTTAATTATTTAGAATGATAGTGAAATACATATCAATGATTTTGTAAGGTTAAATGCACTTTACCTAGTGATTAATTTGAAAGAATCAACAAAAAAATATTATTTAGAAGTTGTCAATTTAACTACATCTATTATTTATTTACGTATCAGATGAATGCAATTGAGAGTTTCCACACAAGGGTTTCTAAAATCTATGAGTGTATACTCTATTTGTTAAAAGTGTGGTTGTAAGTACAACAGAGATAAAATGCTACTGTTTATGAGTAAATTCGAAGAAATATTGTTCGTACTCTATAATTATTTTAATATTTGTTGAAAGATGTTATGAGTTGAGAAAAGATATTGTTTGTACGGTTCATGATAAATGTATAAGAAAAAATTACTTAATTAAAAAAAATAAAATAAAAATATAATAATTTTTTAGTACAATTATAGATAATAAAATAAATAAGAGTAGTAATAAGTTCTGTTTGAATCCTTTTATCTTCCCCAAATATTCTCCCATCATTTCTCACCTTTACATATAAATATTCAAGAACATTATGTTAGAACATTTACTTTAAGCATACCTTTGTCATTTTTTATTTTTCTGCTTTGCACCGCAATTTTTTGAGAATGCTATCAAACTGTCTGGTATCAAATGTGAAATGCCCACGCCTGCTTTGCATCAAAGTTAAACTAAAAACATAAACATAAGTTATATAAATATCTAGTGAGATATTTGAAGAACATATGTACAAATAGATATGCACTAATCAATGATCTAACATCAAGCTATACTTTTTTTATAGACTAGAGAACATTTACCTTAAGCATACCTTTGTCATTTTTTATTTTTGCTGCTTTGCACTAAATTTTTCTTGAGAATGTTATCAAACTGTCTAGTACCAAATATGAAATGCCCAAACTTGCTTTGCATCAAAGTTAAACCGAAAACGTAAACACAAGAACCCTAAACTACAAATTAACGATTATTCAAAGATAGCATAAAGGAAAAACTTTTGGAAATAGAAAGAATGAAAGGGTGAAATGGTTTTTAGGAGAGAGAAATTTTTTTTGGGTTTCTAAGTGATCCTCCATTTGGCGGATCCTAGAATGATTGCAGAGTCTGTCAACGATTGTCTAGTGAGTTGGAGGATTTTCTGGTGTTCCGCCATTTGAAATGACAGAAATGACCTAATTACCATGTGTTTTGCCATTTGAAATGGCGGAACCCAACTTTACCTTGGACTGACACATCCCTAGCCCACCCCTATATATTTGCATATCCACAATTTCAAATGGCATTAGTGAACAATAACCTACCTGACACGTTTGACGAGAACCTTTTGACCTCAATGTTACCTCTTGTCATTTGAAATTACGGAAGTGAACAGTAACCGACACTAACACATATGACAAGACTTTTCACCTTTTTGACCATCCTGTTCACTCTTGACACTTCAAATGACAAAAGTGGAGTTAGGATTTTTTCTTTTCTTTTTTCATTTTAATTTTACTTTAAATTTTAATTAAATCCGACTAACTTTTATTTAAAACGTACATTTTTTATAGTAATTTTCACACGACTTGACTTGATTAAACTCGTGTGAAAAATTACTATAAAACATGCATTTTTCAAATAAAAGTTCATCTGATTTTACTTAAATTTAAAGTAAAATAAAACTGAAAAAAAAAATCTTAACTCCACTCTTATTATTTGAAATGACAAAAGTAAACAGTGTGGTCAAAAAGATGAAAAATCTTGTCAAGTGTGTTAGTGCTGGCTACTGTTCACTTTCGCTGTTTACTTCCACATGATCCCAAATCCTTTACTTCCACATGATCTCCCCGCTTAAATCTCGTCATTTGGCCGGCTACAAGATAACCCGATGAAGAAGATTGATGAAGAAATGTTAATGATTGATAAAGAACAAAAATCCATATTAAATTATAGAATTTGGACGTGAAATGTAAGAAACTAAGAAATCTCGTCTGTTAAGAACAGATGCATCCAAAACGCGTCTCTCAAGACGAGATTTCAAAATCTCTTTTTCCAAGAAATTATAATTTGGACGTGAAAGGTAGGAAACTAGGAAATCGCGTCTGTTAAGAACAAATGCATCCGAAATGCGTCTCTCAATACGAGATTTCAAAATCTCTTTTTCCAAGAATTTAAGAATATGGACGTGAAAGGTAGGAAACATAATAATACAGTCTTGAGAAACGGTTTTTTGAGTAAAAAAGTTTTTGAAAAATCTGAACTTTTGTTTCAAAATTACAAATAATTTGGACTTTACCGACATTATTTCCCCAAATCTCGTCTTTTACCTGACTTTTTTTTGAAATCTCGTCTTTATTTTATCAATTCCCAATGCGTATTGAGAGTCCAAATTACAAAAGATTTTGAGGAAAAAAGGACTATTTTGAAACTTCTCTCTAAAAGAGACTATTTTGAGAATTTTCCCGAATTTTATAAGAACCTCTTGCTCACACTTTCTACATCACAACCTCGATTCTTTATTCCATAAAACCACCACCACTAGCAATAAGCTTCTCTGTTTTAACCTTTTTTTTTCATCTTGATATCGATATGGCTGGCACCCCTCAAATAGGCACCTCCCAGTAAGTTACACAAACATGCAATCTTTTTCTTACATGCGTAATATTTATGTTTACCTAATATGTTTTTTTTTTCAGGCTAAGAACAATCCATAAAGGATTTTCTTATTCTTGTTTTGATATTTTTTCAGAGGTATGGAATCAATATAACAGTAATAATGCATGTATTGCCATCAGCGCTACTCATATGATGACCATAATAATGCGCATCAAACTCAACCAACCAACGCTACTACTATCTCCCAATGCATTATTAAATAATGCGGATGGAGGTATTAACATTGACAGAGTTGAAAGCATTCTTCGATCCGGGATTGAAGAGCGTTACTACTATGAACCTCTACCTTTGCAGGTACGGAACTTTACATACGATGGTTGAAGAAGATTTGAGATTATGCGCTTTAAGCACTACCGGGATCCTTATGAGATCATTCACATCTTAAAAAATTACTTTGAACCCGAAGGTCGCTGCTATCCCGTGTTGGCACTTTGCCATACTTTGGGTTCTTTGGAAAATAATGAAGTAGCAGCCGAAACAAGTATACGCAATCCTTCCTGTTGGGGTAACCAACACCACACTGATGACCACTACACAAATATAGTGGTTAATGACATAGTATCCGATCTCTACGCAATGTTAATAACAGGGTTGTACACCATAGCTGATAATCCTGGTGTTTATGATTATAGTGTAGAGATTAAAAACTCTACCGGGCCGAATTGGGGTCATGGTGGTCGCACTTGGGTAACTGCAGATCTCTTTGAGAGAATTTGTATACCCGTGATGCCTGGTGATGAGCCATTAGACGACTTTAATTTGAGGTACGATTAAAGACAAGCTCAAAGACACTGAAATAAATTCAGTGATTTAGTAATGTTAAATGTAGTTTAGTTGTTAATTAATTTGAAAGAACTAACAATTAGTAGTATTATTATTGTTATTATTATTATTTAAAAGTTGTTATTGTAGTTGCATCTATAATTTACTAGCATGTTAGCCTGTGTTTAGCAATGGATATGTAATTTCCAAACTTTTTTTCATTAATTTCGACGAGTATGTAAATGCATAGTTGGGTTGTTGTAGACATTAAATTTGAGACATGCAATGCGTGAAAGACTTTTAGACCACCAAAAGTTTCAAAAGGAGCTTTAAAACAGAATTTAAAACAGCCATGCGTGCATGATTTAAATGAATTGAAGTTAACTCACAAAAAAATGGGACTCCATTAGTCACAAATCCATCAAAGAATACATAAAGCTACATCTATCTAGCTCTGCAAAACAGAAAATACACAACAATAAACAATAACACGTCGTCTGAAACATAACCAAATAAAAACTTCTGAAACATAACCAATAACCAAATAAAAACTACCTCATAATTCAGTGAACATAGCTTTGGGTGCACAAAATGTTTCAATTGTATGTCAGGAAGTCAATGTTGGGAATTTATAAGCCATTTAAAAAATAATATTTGGTAAACAATAAAACGCTCATAACATTTTAAAATCATTTAAAATTTTCCACCGTGGATCCAAATGCAATGGTTTGAAACCAAAAAATATAATCAACCAAAAATAAACTTATTATGGTTGATTTAATTTCTGGTTAGATAAAAAGGTCTAGTAACCCATTTAATCTCATGCTAATATATACAAGAAATAAGGTCTATTAGAGATCTTCTAGGGAGTTGGGTTGGCCCACACGGAAACAACAAATAATACAAGTAGGCAGCTTCTACGAGGTTTTTAAACAGGGGGTTACACCATAATTTAAACGGCAGTGGAATGGGGAATTCAATCTTTTTTTATAAAAAAACGGAAGATCTAACCTGAGCTATTTAGACATGATGAAATATATTAAACTTCGGTTTAGTTTAACCAATATTTCCAGATTATCTTATATTCTCTCAACAGACCTGCACCCTACTGATATAGAAATGCACCCTATTGATATAGAAGACGACTATGACATGTTGGTTTTTTTTAAACGTGTTGAAAAATCAAAGAATTCAGTAGTTTATGTGTATGTTGTTCAAGATGATAAAGGTAAGTTGAAGTTAGATCCTATTTCTGCCAATGATCTTAACGACCGTCTTTTGAAGAATGCAGTTTTAATTTTTTTGACAAACACATCTCCATTATGCCAATATCAGACATCTAGCTAGATTCTGATTTCAACCAATTAGCATTCGAGTCTAATCACTAATTAGTTCGTTTTAACCATCGTGTACTCCACCAGGTCACACGTTTGTAATAATCTTTATTGCCAAACATTCCTAGTTTAAATGCAAGACACCCCCATATTGAAGTGTTATTGGATCACATCATCCAATGTACTGATAGCGTAAAAAAATCTCTTTCTTTTAATTACTATGGTAAGCTTTTTTTTTCTTTTATCCAACTTACTGATTGGATAAAGAAAAGCTTTTCCTTTCTTCAATCTACACAAGTTTGAGATATAGTCGCAATAATCTTAATTAAAGAAAAGTTGTTGCTTTCGTCATAGGTTTGAGATGTTGTCACAAGTATCATCTTAACTACCATCCCCCATATTTCTTGCATTTTGACATAGTTTGTTTAAGTTTACTTATAACCATACATCGACACTCATTATTTGAACAATACCAAGCCATTGTATCAGTGAGTTCATCAATGTTACCAATAATGCAACACATGTCTTATCATAAGTTTCGACCACTTTTTAGCGTCTAAGCTAATCCTTATCATATGGCAGTTAACAAGCCATCATAAACTTATTCACAACTAGGAGAACTTGGAAAGTTGAGATCCACTCAAGATCCTCAAGAGTTATAGTATTACCTTAGGTTAAATGAAATCCCTTTTTTAACTTGTCTATACACATATTCATTCTTGTGTATGTTTTGAATGTTCCGCGTTAATTAGTCTTCGTCAAGCACCACAAGTAACAAGTACTAGTCTAGCATGCTTAGACTACAATACTTAGGCCTGTGAACAGAAGATGCATCATTCTGATTCTTCACAGCCTTCCCAACATTCATTTCTTAGTTTAGACAAGATAATTTGATTTCATTTACCGTTCCTAAACCTCACTTTTAAAACGTCTTAATACCAAAGTTAATCTCATTTGCTAAGGTTATAACTCATTTGCCTTTAACCTCCAAGGCCTTAACCATTGGTTCATAGAGACTTAAACACAAGTCTCTAGCACAAGTCACTTTGATGAACACATTTATCACAACAAGATAATGGTACTCGTCTACAATCACTATCATGGTAGAAATGGAATCGCTAAGATTGACATTCAACAGTATGCCGATTACATATGCTTAAATTGGGGAACAAATCCTCCACCATAGTTCAAATAGTATTGCTAGTGATTATAAGTACCAACAAGTTCATCATTATTGTAATTCGCTTATAATAAATACCACAAAATTTTATTATAGTAATTTACAATGGTAACATATATTCCTTTCAAAACGCACTTGTGCAATGTGTTGATGCTCTCAACATTGAATTACATATATCATTCTCGTGTATTTAACCCTAAAACACTCACCACGTTCGCACTTGGCGTAATTAGATATTTGATGTCTTGTCAGGGACGTATTGTCAATGAAATAACTCTCAAGTTGTTTATCGTGCAAATGTATTTTTGCACTATCCATTAAACGAAATATACAATAATATTTCGTTTGTCATAGTACACATTGATTTATTCGTTGTAAAATTGCACGTGTTATCCGAAGATATTGAACACCAAATAATACAACCGAAGTTACAAAATAATGTATACAATTCTTTTAACAACAATTCCAATGGATAAGTTGACAATAACTAGACATCAATCTCAAAGTGTTATTATCTTCAACACTTTTATCATTCGGTCAAGATCATCAGAATGATATCGTCTTGTGGTTTGCATTGAGGTACTCCCTCAATAGGGCCTCATGAAGTCATATCATCATTAACTCATTTCATACCGAGACTTTTGAACAATCAAAATCTGCCCAACCACAATAACACGTTAAATAATATTCTACACGCTAGTAGTAATATTTGGACAATTAATTTGTTCATAACAAAACTAAGTTGTTTTCCCATCAATAGTCTACCTGACATGTCACTTCTCGTATAAGTAATGAACCATTTATATTTGCAAACCATATTTTATGTCTTTCAAAATATCTCTTTATGTTTACAAAACTTTATAATCGTTTTCACAATAAACTATTTTATTTCTAACACATATTAGAAAACTAATGTTTATGAAACGCTTTATCGATTACAGTTTGCAGCAAACCATATTTCTAAATTGGTCATTAGAACTAAACATTTACCAAATGTTTTGAAAGTTTATTGTTTAAAGATAATACTATGTCTAAGTTGCTCGGTAGACAATTAACGACTTCACACTACTTGGTTTATAAAATAACCCGTTTCTAACCGCTCATTAGAAAATAAATGATCACGTATCATTTTTGAAACATTGTGGTTTATAACAATAAACACATTATAACACTCGTTAGAAGTATAAGCATTTAGACACAAATGTTTACAATTTTTAGTTATATATATAAACCGTATTTACTACTATTATTTTACCAAAATAATAATTTCCAACACTCATGCTAGAAAACGTGTCGTTTAGTCCATAATATTTTATAATCAATTTGTAACCCGTATGTTAGCAGACGAAACGTTTACAAAAAACGTATTGATTATAAATTAAACCCAATCTTACGCACGCTAGCGTATTAACATTTGCACAAACAAATGGTTTACTTAAAACCACTACAAGTTGTTTTAAAATGTATTTTTTTTCATGAACCGTTTCTACTTAATTTTAGACATAAACGATCACAAAATTGGTTTAATTATTAAACCGACGGCTTATAAAAAACCGTTTCTAACACTATAGTTAGAGCATATACGATTACAAAAATCATTTTCAAACGGTTGAATCAAATTTCTCGTTTTGTATTACGGTATTCGGATTACGCATAGTACCACAATAATAAATCCTTACTCAATTGTACCACACAAAACTTTTCCCAAATCAAATATTTATAAAAAACCATTTAATAATTTAAACTTTCGTGAACCCAATATCCTTGATAAAGGTTTTAAGATTGTCACAACAATCTTGCAAAAGTTCAAAATCTGTTTTTAAGATTGTAGGACATGGGTTACAATTTTATTAAACAATATCAATAAAATAAATAAATTATCTCTTTATACAAATTTGGGAAATTATAGTACATATACCGTACACAAATCTAAATGAGAATAACAACATATATACATGTCTTGATTCATACCGAAGTCCCCAACTTGTGCCAAACACCGGATTCTTTGACGAGTTGAAACCGGACCGGAGCCGAGTTGATCATTGTGTTGAATTCGCACCATAACCTCGCTCACGTCTTCTAGCTCATGTTCACCGAGACCCGAGCATCACCTTCGAGTCATGTCTTCTTATACACCCCTTCGCTTTGTGAACCCGTCTTGATCACCCAAAAACATCTACACCTTTCTGGCTGCAAAACTGAATAAACCGTGGTTCCCGGTTGTGGCCGAGGATTTCTGTTAAACAGAGGTCCCTTAAAACAGATTTCGGGCCACCTCCGTGAGCCCATCTGTTTCCCAGAGTACAACAGCCGAAGCAGTATGTATTGCCGGGATTACCCTAGCACCTGAACGTTATTTGTAACGAGAGCTCGGGATCTAGAGAGAGTTGGAATTGAGAACACTAACTGGTTTGGCGTTGTGTGATCAGGTCGAGTGTGTATACGTGATGTGACTTATCTGGGTTTTTGATGTCCAAATCTGATCACCCAAGCTTTCTATATATAGCAACTCATGTGATGAGTCACATGACACGTGACAGCGTGTGGTGCGCAGACCACCAGAAGATGACACCTAGCATGCTGACTCACCTTTAGTCATGACATATGGTATGTTGTGACACACTGACTCCCTGGTCGCGACACATGGCACGCTGACTCATCAGATCAACCAACACTTGTCACTAGGTCAGTCCTCACGTCGACACTTTTCGTAACACCCGGTCAAACCACCAAAATACTAAGGCGACTCTCAAATGTTCAAGTTCTCAACTACACACTTTAGAGTATCGATATCGCATTAATCTTTACTCTTTGAACACGTTCCTAATTTATTTATTTATTAGTAACAAGTAATAATAAATATTAATTTTTCCAACAGGTACTATGAAAGAAGACAAGATGCAGATATGTATTATTGAATTTTATATAAAAAAAACGAGTATTGTAAATTTAATTAATTGATCGTTGGTATATTGTTATACAGCAAAAGGTAATCATTTACTTTCAGCATGGGCCGAGAGTAGAACATCCCGAAAAAGACAGAAATTTAGAACATGGAGGGTTACAGGCATAGACCAGTACCGTTATAATTTCCACGATGGTGGAGCACGATGTATGGTTGATTTGTTGAACCGAACATGTCATTGTCACAAATGGCAGGTGTCGGGTTTACCATGTGGTCACGTTATTGTTGTTTGCAAGCATTTGAGACAAACTGACTACTGTAGTCACTGTTGGGTTTCAGTGGTGATCAGTTAAAATTTTGTTTATTAAATCTGGTTCAATAAACGTGGCAAATAATAATTAATCACATTAATTAATAATTATACGCAGCGGAATATATATATATATATATATATATATATAATTAATCAGCACCGAAAACTAAACCCGACAGGATCCGGTTATAAACAATACGAGTACGAGTCAAAACATTAAATATAAAGTAACAATATATTTAAGTTTACCTTGGTTAATAATTAACCGGTTGAGACACCGAAGGCTAACGAACCGAGCTAGGTGACACAACGAGATCAACGACCAACGGTGGCGGTGCATGACAGCAATGGCAGCGGTGGTGGTGTATGGCAGCGGCTGTAGGCGGTGACGGCAGCAGAAAAGCGTGGCAGTCTGCAGACAAGCGGCGGACAGGCAGCGATGGCGGACAGGCGGCGGTGGCTGGTCAGGCACCGGCAGTGATGGCGGCAGTGAAGCAGGTGGCCGGCTGTTGGATGGAGGAAGGATGAGATGGACTTGTTAAGAATAGTTGCCATGTTATTAAAACATCATATATTTATATAGCCTCCTATTAGGTTTAACTAATCTCATTAGTTATAAACCTAATTGGCCAACAAATCCAATTCTTACTCCAAAGCCCGCTCCATGTAATTTTTATCTCATTAAAGTGTCTAACCCGATTTACTAACTTAAGCAGGTTAATGGTTCGTTACCTCACGGTGTAACTCTCACGGGTCATAACCCGGTTGCCGTATTGACTTACCCGAACCGGTCCATAATTCCAACAGTCACTAGGCAATGGACTATTATAAAAATGATATCCTCATTGCCTCTTATTCAGAGCCGATAAATCCTGTATCAAATGAATCCGAATGGGTGGTGCCGGATGACTTTACCCCTTTACTGTAACACCCCGGTATTAAGCGGAATATGCCCGGGTTTAACGTACAGATCATTCATAAGCTCGTAATGCTATTAAAGCGACGGTAATTATATTTAATGCATTTCATATCATCAAAGGTACAGACATTGTTCATAAATAAAAGAAAACAATAACACTTCATCAAAAAGTAAATAAGTTCTTTATTTCGAATATCCTAAGGTATACTAATGATATTCGTCCTTAGCACACCATTGATTCAACCTGTAACACGTTGAAAATAATATATTTTGTCAACAATTAAGTTGGTGAGTTTTCATAAGTTTTTGTGTATACATATACATATAAAACTCGCGATTCAACAATCGACATGCAATAAGTATTCAAGCGTAAAGTAAATGAAATCATATAGTGTCGTCCTCCTGTTCATGTAGTCGAAGCCGTTGAAGTCGGCGAAATGAGAACCACCTTACGTAGACAACCGAAGTCGTAACGTTAGACGGCGCGGGTACGTCCCGTCGGACCCTCGCACTATGTGTATGCGTTTGCATTTGCGTTTGCGTAACTTCCACCAATAAAACAATAAACACGTTGCAAGCAAGTTCACGTATAATCATAAACAATATGCACGAATAATATTAACATGTACGATATAAGTGAATCGGTTTGTAAACAAGCGCATAACTAACGAAAGAAAAACTTGTGACGTGCTACACCCCAAAACATTTTAAAGCATTAAAAATGGGGTTATAAAGAACTCACCTCGAAATCGAATATAAACTTGCAAGAAAAGCCGAGAGCACAATAACGAAACCAAAGCAACTGAAACCGAAAGTGCGTTAAAGAATCCGAAACGATTGAACTTCTCGAACTATAATTAAAACAAAAACAAATCTAACTATCGGAATGGAAAGAATTATAAATATTTGGTTAACGGGATTTTGTATTATTTTAAGGCATTGTATTATAATATTATATTTAATCTCTACCGGAATTTATAACGAGCTATTGTATTTTAATATTATAAATTAAAAAAATCTAATATTAAAATGGAAAAATTGATGCACGAATTTTTATCGGAAATTTTATCTTTGAAAATCAACAATTTAACGTGTTATAAAGTTAACGAAGTAATTTTACCGAATTAAAGTTTAACGCATTTAGAGTTTACGAATTAAAAGCTAACGGATTACGGTTTAACAAAAGAAATCGAATGAATCAAAAGTTTAATGAATTTTTAAAGTTAAAGAATTAAATTTAATGCAACGGAAATTATAAACTCACTTTTAACGATTTAACAAATTTTATATTTAATAAAGTAATGAAAAAATAAATAAATTAGTTGTATGATCTAACGAACATGAATGTTGGGTTTTAGTTGAAAATAATAATTTATAATTTATAAAAATTTATTTGATTTAAAAATAATTTTAATTGATTTATTGTGATTTTTAAATAATTAATTTGATTTTTAAATAGTAAGTAAAGTGATAAAAACAATAATATCAAAAACATGCATTGACTTGGGTTCGATCCCGGGTCTATGGTTTAACAAGATAGTAACTTAACCACCAGACCATTCTAACAGTTTGAATATGAAACAGAAAAGAAAAATAAAACTAAAGAAGTTATGTTCATCATCTTCACTATAAAAACCCAAGATTCAGTTCTCTTAATCCGTTATGTGTTCGTTCAATTCAAGTTAGGGGTTTTGATAATCGGCTAAAATCAATCACAATACATACAACAATTACCTCTAGACGTTAAGAACTGACGGAGAACCAAGCTTTGGACGAAACGAACTTGGAAGAATCAATTCGTGTATATTAAGAGTTTATCAGCGTATAATATTGTTATGAGCAAGTTTAGATGAACGTGAGGATTGTATTTATACTGATAATTGGAGTGCAGACTCGTTAATGGAATTGATTATCTTTGGCCGTTTTGCGGCGAGTTACGGTAATTACGGATCTAATTCGTTGAGTTAATGGCTGTTATAACGTATTACGTTTAACCATACTTGGCAATATGAGTGGGTTGGGTTGGATTTGGGTGATGGGTTAGGATGGGTATGGGTCAAGATGGATTTTTAAAATAGAGGGTTAGGATGGGTGTGACATTTGAGCCAAAACAAGGTACACCTCAGTACGTATTTACCGATTAAGCAAATAAACGCCTTTTGCGTAACAAACGAACGATTAACCGAACGGGTCGGGTTATGACCCAGATATCTCGGGGGGCCATTTATAAGTGATATACGATCTATACAAGCTAAAATATTAGAAATATGGCCTTAGTTTGATAGCAAACAAGTTAAACGAAAACATGCTCGTTTAACCACCCGCTATAGATTTAAACGCGAAAGATAGTTACAAACCAAGCATTGTATCATCCGTTAAGCCGATAAAGACTTACCAAACACTTATTTGAAATGTTTTAAGCTATCCGTGAAAATATTTTTGATTTTTACAAACGTATAGTATGTTTTTATAATTTTACACAAAACTAGCCGAAAAACACTTGTTTTCGCGTTGTTTAACGCACCCGATAAGTTTTTCGCGCCAAAAACCGAACCCGAACTAAATTTGGACCGGGATTTTCGTATTTGGGCTTGAGAAATCAGAAACTTGGGCCAAAATGGGCCCAAAGTGGGCCCATGATGGTCCGATCGCAGTTCAGCAGCCCCCCCCCCCTGTTTTGTTTTCATATTTAAACTAGATACAAGATATTTTGGCCTCATTTTCTTGAAAACTCTGGAAATAAACTCTGTTCCAGCCAAAAAACTCAAGAAACCCTAAGGTAAGAGCTTAAATAAGTAGCTTTTTTACTTGTTTAAACTTGTTTAATACCATAAAAACATGTCTTGATTACTAAAAATCATTCCTAACCGTGTAAAAATCCTAAAATTGGTCCATAAACATGTTTTGATCATACACATGGTAAGAAACCTGTTTTGATAGTTTTTTTGGCCATAAACACGGATTAAAGGGTTGAAACGACGTTTTTACGGTTCAAAAGTTCGTTTTTGTACACTAGATGAAACCCTAACTTAGGGGCTGTTATGTTGATGAAATATTGCTTGGTTTGTGATATAGGACTTTTACCTAGCTTTCTTAGAAGCACAAGAACTTGAAAACTTGATCAAAAGGTCGGAAACGAGCCAAACCCGCTAAGGTAATGCCGAAACACTCGCATACGGGCTATTTAGGTTAAGGTTGTGATGTGCATATTTTTAGGACTTGAAATTTTGCAGGGACATCAGGGACAATGTCAATGAGTCCCTGTTCAAATTTGGTAATTTTTCGACCATCCGAGAATATTTGGCGAATTTATTACCAAATTGGGACGTTTATTTGGGAAAAATAGCTAAAATACTTCAAAAATTATGAAATTTTTCTGGAAACTCAGATTTGTTGTATTTTGATCACATATGAATTTTGGGATCATTTAGAGAATTTTAAAGGTGTTTTGTTTATTTTCGTTCGTGTGAATTTTTACAGCCGAATTTGGGGCGAAAAGAATATCTCACGAGCTTTTTACATTCTGGAATTGATACAGGTTGTTTTAGGACATGATTTGAGTATTCAGGAATATTTGTGGAATTTTTGGAAATTGTTTGGGGTAAACGGACGATTTTCAGACGAAATATAGCTGATAAAATGAATTTTTATAAATTAATAAATCAGTAAATAAATTCCAGAAATATTTTTATAAAAATCTTCATATTTTAATTGATAAGTGGTTAAATTTTCATAATTTAATGATTAAATATTAATTAATTATGCTAATCTGAATATTAAACAAATTCAGTTTTTATAAAAACCGGCAAGTTCGCGACTAGTGAATCCGCGGGAATATCAAAACACCAAGAGTGATCAAAAATCATATTTTTGGACTAGTTAAGTGAAAATGAACTTTTCTATGAGAACCCTGGACAATCCGGGTGGATTGTGCGCGTTTCTTCTCAAATCAAACTGAATAAGCGGAAACGGGCCCCGTGGCTAATCCGGGACCCCAGTATGTGATCTTTCTTTATAACTTAATCATTTTATTAACCAATACATTTACCCAAGCTTATTTTCCCATAACTGTTTTCTGAACGCGTAAACGAACAACTTGGGCCAGCTGGGAAAACGGGAATCTGAGCCAAGTTCAATTTTAAGTATTAGACATAGAACAACATCACAACCTAAGCCTATTGCCACTTTCTGGGCGTTCCAGCTACACCCAGATTAGTTATACAGCCCAGTTTAGTATCGAGATTATAATAATATTAAAATATTAATATTATTATAATATTAATTATAGGAACTACTGATAACGGACTGAACAAACCACGAGTTGATACAGTACGGAATATCTACAAAACCGTGAGTTTTCATGACCCCACTTTTAAACTGTTTTACGAACTTTGGGGTGAAAAGCATGTTTGCTTATATCTATATACTTATCTGAAACATGTGATGATGTGAATTATCTAAGTGCTAACACACGAAAGTCCCCACGATCACAGTGATTAACTTCGAGCCGGTGGCTTGTGAATAGTACTATTGGTTTGACAAACCCAAACGGAATCGGCCTGATTGCGGTGTCACATAGCGCCGTTTGCACATGACCATATTTATACAAACAGGCTATGTAGTGTTAGACATAGCTACCGGGGCATGTTGTGGGCGGAAAGGGGCCACAGTGGTTGATTGAGCGTGGGAAATGGAGGCACGCAGCACGAACAGTCCAGGCTTCACTGTAGCTTAGCATAATTACATCACATACATCATTTACATACATACATACTTGTTTCATGATTACAAGTGTTGACTTGTGAATACTTATTACTGATTTCTTGAAACTCGTGAAACTCACCAACTCTAGTAGTTGACCCGTTTTAAACTGCTTTTCAGGTGTACCTAAATTGGAATGATTTGGTGACCTGTTACTTGACTGAAGTGTGTGGTTGATGCTACGTGAATAGAAGCAAGGGCGATAGTAGTAAGAACGTTTAGTTAACGAACTAGTTTTGTTTGTATCGCTTAGACTGTTAAACAATGATAGAACAAAGAAATGTAATATATTGTAAATTAGTTTGTAATGTTTCTTTATAAACAATGTATTGATATCAGAGGTGTCTGTTACATTCCCGTTTTACGCTTCCGCATTGTGCTAGTCGGGGTGTGACAGAAGTTGGTATCAGAGCCATTGGTTATAAAGGATTAGGTTATCCCTTAGGGTACCTAAAATATAACCGTAGGCTCGATTAACTCTGGGAAATAATTAAATAATAAATTAATATTATATACTGATGGATGCCGGGATGAACTTGTAAGGCAAGTGAGTTATTGTGGTCCGGAACATAATAACAGACTTGCTTGTACGAGGGAATTCGGGGAGAAGTCGCGGAACGTGTGGTTAGGTAAAAGTGGCAACATGTGTGTATAAAAGGTAATGGGAAAATATATATATATATGTAACACTCATACGTGTTTATGTGGAACAAGGTGTATGAATACGTGTACGTACGATACTGTTGATGACGGTAAATTTTACTATAAATATTATATTCATTTATATTCAGTATTGATTTAAATAAAAATAATAATTAAAATTTTAATAAAACTAATATTATATTATAATATAATTAATATTAACTTTGGTTTAATTAATTAATCCCCTCGACAATAGTTAGCGATAGCAATAGATATTATTCTTATAACTAACCTTTGTGCAGAATCATGTCAAGGAACAACGACTACGTACCGGAAGAAGAACCGGTAATATCTGTAGAGGAGGATCCCGAGGAAGAATCAGAGGAGGATCCAGAATAAGAGGACCCAGAAGAGGAGCCGGAGGAGGAAGAGGAAGAGGTGGAAGAAGTTATTTGTAGAGAGCTACCCAGGAATGTGTCTGATCTATCTGGCTACAGATGCGATAGTTATCCACCCAGGTCACCACGCAGGGATCAAGACGAAGTTGACAGTCAGTATCGTTCACCAGCTAGAGTAGCCAGAGTACCCACTCCACCTATACACCTGTCGCCGACGACTTCAGCTACTGCGCGAGTCCGGCAGACTGCTCGTATTCGGGTAACCCCGATTGACCCTACCTTGATTCCATTCAGATCTACCCATGACCGGGGAGGACCTTCACGCCCTATGGTAGATACTTCATCTTCTCGTTCATTGAGTATACCTACCCCTCGTCCTGACCTCCCAAACGCAGGAAACAACTCTTGGATGGCTGTCCTGACTGACCGTGTGATAGACCACTCGATAGCCATAGCTAACATTAACCGGGAGAGGAGGGACGTGACTCAGTGCCTATCGACATTACAGCAGACAGTACTGAACTTGCAGCAGTCAGATGCCTACCACCACTGGTGTTTGGATAGGGTGACAGTTCGGCTGTGGAACTGTTACTGGGTGATTACGGTGCTATTATTTTTATGTTTGTGGCTAGCTTATCGTCTGTATGAATAGATGCGGAATATTACAACTATGTGTACATGATCTTTTGATACCCCATGTATGTATATAGTAATATGTTATGTTAATATGGGACACAACTTTGTATATTATTACAAGCACTGACCCTTATAGGGTTAAGTCTAACAGTCACGTAGTGACAGATTTTGATATATACATGCAAGCACTGGCCTTTATCAGGCTAAGTCTATGTACTTTTGATATCAATGTACAGGACAATTTGTGAAATGTCAGTATGTTATTTGGTTTACCTGTACAACATTTATTGTGATTATTATTATTACACAGTGCCGTAGACTGGAATTAGTACTAATTGGCTTATATTTGTTTATCATTATAGAATGGCCCCAAAGAAATCAAACCCTATGACTGAGGCAGAAATAGCCGAGATGATTGCTCGGCAAATGCAGGCAGTAATCCCGCTTATTGTAACACAAGTAACTGCCGGCGTAAACGCAAATATGCAAACAAACCAACAACAAAACAATAATGCTCCCCCAACCAACAATGAAACAGTTGCAAATAACAATCCCCCGCCTAATGCAAATACCCCTACCAATGCAAATAATCCCCCACTGAACCCAAACAATAACAATAACAACCCTAATCCCCCTCGAAGGGAATATTCGATCAAAAACTTTATGGCCTGTAAACCGATTGATTTCAAGGGCACTGAAGGGCCAAACGGATTAATCAAGTGGATCGAGAAGACTGAATCTGTCCTCAATATTAGTAATTGTCCACCGGAAAACATAGTCAAGTATGTTGCTTCTACTTTCACTGATCACGCATTAATGTGGTGGAACACTACGGTACAGATAAAAGGTCAAGATACGGTGAATCGCATGACATGGCCTGAACTCAAAACACTGATGTTGGAACATTTCTGCCCAAAGAACGAGATACAAAGGTTAGAACACGAACTCTGGAGTTTGGAGATGAAAGGAGCGGATCATTTGGGATACACGAACCGCTTCAATGAATTGGCTCGCTTAGTACCATGGTTAGTAACTCCTGAAAATAAACGAGTTGAACGTTATATTTGGGGTTTAGCCCCGGGAGTGAGGAGTTTGGTGAACTCTATGGGTCACACTTTGTTCGAGAATGCCGTGACTCAGGCCGGCATCGTAACTTTCGACTTGGTAAGAAGCGGAGTGTTGAGAATGGTCAGGGAATCATCATGTATGAAACGAACTGACTATGGGACGAGAGCACAAGGAGGACAATCAAGCAAACGTGCACGTCCGACAATCAGAAATTATGCTATAACTGGTTCTGATACGAAGCAAGACAGGTATAAGGGACTCTTGCCAAAGTGTGACAAATGTAATTACCATCATATGGGAGAGTGCAGATTACCGGTATGCCAAAAATGTGGTCGAACTGGGCATTATGCCCCTAATTGCAGAGCAAGTGTAGAGATTGTGAGCCGACCAGCCCAGACAACCCAACCCCGTCGTCCCCAACTACCGAGACCGCAACCAATTCGTCAGCAACCAGCTCAGCAAAACTCAACTGTAGTGAATCGCCGTGCTTGTTTTGAATGTGGGAGCACGGAACACTTTAGAAGGGACTGCCCCAAGCTGAATCAAGGAGCAGTCACCGGTCGAAACCAAGCATCGACTTCAGGTGCGTCTCGGGGACGCGCGTTTGTTATTGGGTCAGGAGAAGCACGACAAGACCCGAACGTAGTAACAGGTACATTTACTGTTTCTGATCAATATGCTTCTGTGTTATTTGATACTGGTGCCGATAGAAGCTTTGTTTCCACTAGTTTTGTATCCCTGAGTAATATACCAGTTAGTGAACTAACAAATCCCTATACTATAGAGCTCGCTAACGGTAACTCTATAACTGTCAACCAAATAATCCAAAACTGTTCGATTGTTCTTAACAACTACCCATTCCTTATTGACCTACTCCCGATAGAGTTAGGAAGTTTTGATGTAATCGTTGGCATGGACTGGTTAACCAAGTATAAGGCGGAGATTGTGTGTAACGACAAGACGGTTAAAATTCCCTTTTCGAATGGTGAGGTGATTGTAGTACAAGGAGAGAAGTCTGGTTCGATATTACCTCTTGTGTCTCATCTCAAAGTGTTGAAATGTTTACGCCAAGGTTGTATGGCATTCTTTGCAAACGTGACTATAAAGAATCCTGATGAGAAACGCGTAGAAGAAATTCCCGTTGTACGTGAATACCCCGATGTCTTCCTGACGATTTACCCGGATTACCACCGAACCGACAGGTTGAATTCCGCATAGACTTAATTCCAGGATCAGCCCCTATTGCTAAGGCACCTTATCGATTGGCACCTTCTGAAATGCAAGAACTATCCAACCAGTTACAGGAATTGTTAGATAAGGGTTTCATTCGTCCTAGTTATTCTCCTTGGGGAGCACCGGTATTGTTCGTAAAGAAGAAGGATGGAAGTTTTAGAATGTGCATCGATTACCGGGAATTAAACAAAGTTACCATCAAAAACCGATACCCTTTGCCACGAATAGATTATTTGTTTGACCAACTCCAAGGGGCAAACTATTTTTCGAAAATTGACCTTCGATCCGGTTACCATCAAGTTAAAATCCAAGAGGAAGACGTGTCTAAAACGGCGTTCCGAACTCGGTATGGCCACTACGAATTCATAGTTATGCCGTTCGGACTGACTAATGCTCCCGCAGTTTTCATGGACCTTATGAATCGAGTTTGTAAACCATACCTCGACAGATTCGTTATTGTGTTTATAGATGACATTTTGATATATTCGAAAACCAAGGAGGAACACGAGCAGCATTTACAAACTATTTTGGAGCTGTTGAGGCAGGAAAAGTTGTATGTCAAGCTGTCAAAGTGTGAATTTTGGCTACAAGAAGTACAATTTCTAGGGCACGTTGTTAACCGACACGGTATCCATGTAGACCCAGGTAAGATTGAAGCCATCAAAAGTTGGCAAGCCCCAAAGTCACCAAAAGAAATTCGCCAATTTTTGGGTTTAGCTGGGTATTATCGGCGTTTTATTGCTAACTTTTTCAGCATAGCCAAACCTTTAACTCTTTTGACTCAAAAAGATCGTGCTTACGTTTGGGGAGAAGAACAAGAAGCGGCTTTTCAATTGCTGAAACAGAAACTATGCCAAGCCCCGATACTGAGTCTTCCAGAGGGAACTGACGATCTGGTAGTTTATTGTGATGCGTCCCGGAAAGGTTTAGGGTGCGTACTTATGCAAAGAAACAAAGTCATAGCATACGCTTCTCGACAATTAAAGGTGCACGAGAAGAATTATACCACCCATGACTTGGAACTGGGCGCGGTTATTTTCGCACTCAAGATCTGGAGGCACTATTTGTATGGCACCAAGTGTACAGTATACACCGACCACAAAAGCCTACAGCATATTTTCGACCAGAAAGAACTAAACATGAGGCAGAGGAGATGGGTAGAATTGTTAAACGATTACGACTGTGAGATTCGATATCATCCCGGCAAGGCTAATATAGTGGCAGATGCTTTGAGCAGAAAAGACAGGATCAACCCACTACGGGTTCGAGCACTTGGAATGATCGTCCAAACCAGTCTCACCGAGCAAATTCGTATTGCTCAAAACGAAGCTCTGAAAGGAGATCACTTGGGAAATGTAAACTTGCATGGAACCGAACAAAACTTTGAAGAAAGAACTGACAAAATTCTATACTACAAAAATCGAGTTTGGATTCCCACTTTCAGTAATCTGCGTGACTTGATCATGGATGAAGCCCATAAGTCCAAATACTCCATTCATCCTGGAACGGATAAGATGTACAAGGACTTGAAGGAGTATTATTGGTGGCCCGGTATGAAAAAGGATATAGCCACGTACGTCAGTAAATGTTTAACGTGTGCGAGAGTTAAGGCAGAATATCAAAAACCTTCGGGAATGTTGCACCAACCGGAAATACCACAATGGAAATGGGAACAGATTACCATGGATTTTGTAACACATCTCCCAAAAACTTCCCGAGGAAACGGTGCAATATGGGTGATAGTTGACCGACTAACCAAATCCTCACACTTCTTCCAATCCGAACCACTTATACAACCGAAAAACTTGCTCACATCTACATCAATGAAATCGTATCCCGACACGGCGTACCCGTTTCAATTATTTCTGATCGCGATAGCCATTTCACCTCTCGTTTTTGGCAAGCCGTACAAGAAGCTTTGAGAACCCGAATTGACCTAAGTACCGCCTACCACCCCCAAACTGACGGTCAATCTGAACGAACCATTCAAACCTTAGAAGATCTGCTTCGCGCTTGTGTACTAGACTTTGGTGGAAATTGGGATCAACATCTTCCACTAGTTGAATTCTCATACAATAACAGCTACCACAGTAGCATTCAAGCGGCAATGTATGAAGCGCTGTACGGACGGAAATGTAGATTACCCTTGTGTTGGACTGAGGTTGGAGATACCCAAATTACACGATCTGACTTGATTCAGGAAACCACCGACAAAATCCGTAAAGTTACAAGCAAATTGAAAATCGCCCGAGATCGACAGAAAAGCTACGCTGATGTTCGTAGAAAGTCGTTATCCTTTGAAATAGGCGAAAAGTTTTTCTAAAGTATCCCCGTGGAAAGGCGTCATTCGATTCGGAAAAACCGGTAAACTAGCCCCGCGATACATTGGGCCATATGAAGTCATTTCTATGATAGGTCCGGTAGCTTACCGACTGAAACTTCCTGTGGAGTTGAGTTCTATTCACGATGTCCTTCACGTTTCGAACCTGAAAAAGTGTCTTACTGACGAAACCGAAATCGTGCCATTAAAAGACTTAAACATAAACGAAAAACTGAATTTCGTTGAAGAACCGGTGGAAATATTAGAGGGAAAAATAAAACAATTAAGACACAACAAAATCTCTCTAGTAAAAGTTCGGTGGAATTCAAAAAGGGGGACCAGAATTCACGTGGGAACGGAAATCTGAATTCAAAAAGAAATACCCGCACCTGTTTCCAAACAAAGACAAAGTTGAATAATCGAATTTCGGAGACGAAATTTTCTAACCGGGGGGGGGGGGGGGGGGAATGTGACATTTGAGCCAAAACAAGGTACACCTCAGTACGTATTTACCGATTAAGCAAATAAACGCCTTTTGCGTAATAAACGAACGATTAACCGAACGGGTCGGGTAATGACCCAGATATCTCGGGGGGGCATTTATAAGTGATGTACGATCTATACAAGCTAAAATATTAGAAATATGGCCTTAGTTTGATAGCAAACAAGTTAAACGAAAACATGCTCGTTTAACCACCCGCTATAGATTTAAACGCGAAAGATAGTTACAAACCAAGCATTGTATCATCCGTTAAGCCGAAAAAGACTTACCAAACACTTATTTGAAATGTTTTAAGCTATCCGTGAAAATATTTTTGATTTTTACAAACGTATAGTATGTTTTTATAATTTTACACAAAACTAGCCGAAAAACACTTGTTTTCGCGTTGTTTAACGCACCCGATAAGTTTTTCGCGCCAAAAACCGAACCTGAAATAAATTTGGACCGGGATTTTCGTATTTAGGCTTGACGAATCAGAAACTTGGGCCAAAATGGGCCCAAAGTGGGCCCATGATGGTCCGATCGCAGTTCAGCAGCCCCCCCCCCCTGTTTTGTTTTCATATTTAAACTAGATACAAGATATTTTGGCCTCATTTTCTTGAAAACTCTGGAAATAAACTCTGTTCCAGCCAAAAAACTCAAGAAACCCTAAGGTAAGAGCTTAAATAAGTAGCTTTTTTACTTGTTTAAACTTGTTTAATACCATAAAAACATGTCTTGATTACTAAAAATCATTCCTAACCGTGTAAAAATCCTAAAATTGGTCCATAAACATGTTTTGATCATACACATGGTAAGAAACCTGTTTTGATAGTTTTTTTGGCCATAAACACGGATTAAAGGGTTGAAACGACGTTTTTACGGTTCAAAAGTTCGTTTTTGTACACTAGATGAAACCCTAACTTAGGGGCTGTTATGTTGATGAAATATTGCTTGGTTTGTGATATAGGACTTTTACCTAGCTTTCTTAGAAGCACAAGAACTTGAAAACTTGATCAAAAGGTCGGAAACGAGCCAAACCCGCTAAGGTAATGCCGAAACACTCGCATACGGGCTATTTAGGTTAAGGTTGTGATGTGCATATTTTTAGGACTTGAAATTTTGCAGGGACATCAGGGACAATGTCAATGAGTCCCTGTTCAAATTTGGTAATTTTTCGACCATCCGAGAATATTTGGCGAATTTATTACCAAATTGGGACGTTTATTTGGGAAAAATAGCTAAAATACTTCAAAAATTATGAAATTTTTCTGGAAACTCAGATTTGTTGTATTTTGATCACATATGAATTTTGGGATCATTTAGAGAATTTTAAAGGTGTTTTGTTTATTTTCGTTCGTGTGAATTTTTACAGCCGAATTTGGGGCGAAAAGAATATCTCACGAGCTTTTTACATTCTGGAATTGATACAGGTTGTTTTAGGACATGATTTGAGTATTCAGGAATATTTGTGGAATTTTTGGAAATTGTTTGGGGTAAACGGACGATTTTCAGACGAAATATAGCTGATAAAATGAATTTTTATAAATTAATAAATCAGTAAATAAATTCCAGAAATATTTTTATAAAAATCTTCATATTTTAATTGATAAGTGGTTAAATTTTCATAATTTAATGATTAAATATTAATTAATTATGCTAATCTGAATATTAAACAAATTCAGTTTTTATAAAAACCGGCAAGTTCGCGACTAGTGAATCCGCGGGAATATCAAAACACCAAGAGTGATCAAAAATCATATTTTTGGACTAGTTAAGTGAAAATGAACTTTTCTATGAGAACCCTGGACAATCCGGGTGGATTGTGCGCGTTTCTTCTCAAATCAAACTGAATAAGCGGAAACGGGCCCCGTGGCTAATCCGGGACCCCAGTATGTGATCTTTCTTTATAACTTAATCATTTTATTAACCAATACATTTACCCAAGCTTATTTTCCCATAACTGTTTTCTGAACGCGTAAACGAACAACTTGGGCCAGCTGGGAAAACGGGAATCTGAGCCAAGTTCAATTTTAAGTATTAGACATAGAACAACATCACAACCTAAGCCTATTGCCACTTTCTGGGCGTTCCAGCTACACCCAGATTAGTTATACAGCCCAGTTTAGTATCGAGATTATAATAATATTAAAATATTAATATTATTATAATATTAATTATATGAACTACTGATAACGGACTGAACAAACCACGAGTTGATACAGTACGGAATATCTACAAAACCGTGAGTTTTCATGACCCCACTTTTAAACTGTTTTACGAACTTTGGGGTGAAAAGCATGTTTGCTTATATCTATATACTTATCTGAAACATGTGATGATGTGAATTATCTAAGTGCTAACACACGAAAGTCCCCACGATCACAGTGATTAACTTCGAGCCGGTGGCTTGTGAATAGTACTATTGGTTTGACAAACCCAAACGGAATCGGCCTGATTGCGGTGTCACATAGCGCCGTTTGCACATGACCATATTTATACAAACAGGCTATGTAGTGTTAGACATAGCTACCGGGGCATGTTGTGGGCGGAAAGGGGCCACAGTGGTTGATTGAGCGTGGGAAATGGAGGCACGCAGCACGAACAGTCCAGGCTTCACTGTAGCTTAGAATAATTACATCACATACATCATTTACATACATACATACTTGTTTCATGATTACAAGTGTTGACTTGTGAATACTTATTACTGATTTCTTGAAACTCGTGAAACTCACCAACTCTAGTAGTTGACCCGTTTTAAACTGCTTTTCAGGTGTACCTAAATTGGAATGATTTGGTGACCTGTTACTTGACTGAAGTGTGTGGTTGATGCTACGTGAATAGAAGCAAGGGCGATAGTAGTAAGAACGTTTAGTTAACGAACTAGTTTTGTTTGTATCGCTTAGACTGTTAAACAATGATAGAACAAAAAAATGTAATATATTGTAAATTAGTTTGTAATGTTACTTTATAAACAATGTATTGATATCAGAGGTGTCTGTTACATTCCCGTTTTACGCTTCCGCATTGTGCTAGTCGGGGTGTGACAATGGGTATGGGTCAAGATGGGTAAAGTTAATCTATCTTGACCCAAGTAAAGGTTAAAATGCAAAGGGTTTCAAAAACCCCTCAAAAAAATATTCAAAAAATTCAATAAAAAATTAATAACTCAAAATATAAATTAAAAACGCAAAATGTAAAATAACTAAAATGTCATCGCCGTTGTCCTCGATTCATTAAAAAAACTCGGTTTTGTCTCGGTTTAGGCTCGGGTTTTTTTTCGGTTCATTTTTACTTTTTTTTCGTCTTTGTATCTATTCGGTTTCAATGTTTTCGGTTTTTGTTCGGTTTCGGTTTCTCGGTTTCATTCGGTTTAGGATGGATATAGGTCAAGATGGGTAAAGTTAACCCCTATCTTGAACTAAGTCTTTTTTTTTGAAAATTAAATATCTTGAACTAAGTAAAGGTTAAAATACAAAGGATTCAAAAACCCATCAAAAAAATATTCAAAAAATTAATAAAAAAATAGTAACTCAAAATATAAATCGAAAACGCAAAAAGTAAAAAGTAAAATAACTAAAATGTTTCCCCCGTCTTCCTCGTTCATTAAAAAAAACTCGGTTTTGTCTCGGTTCAGGTTCGGTTTTTTTTTCGCTTCAGTTTTTCTTTTTTTCATTTCGGTCGGTTTCGGTATATGTTCGGTTTCGATTTCTCGGTTTCTATTCGGTTCCGTGGGTTTTGTTTGAAATAAAATTGGATAAAACTTGCTTTAGCCCATTCTAACCCATAAACAAACTTATTCTAACCTATAACCAAAAGTCACTAGCATTTTCCCAACCCATCTTGACCTTCTTGTAAAATTCTTTTGATCCATCCTAACCCATTTCAATTTTAAAAGTTATCCAAATTGACCCAAAACAACCCAAATGGGTTTGTTTTGCCACCCTTACGTTTAACGATTAACGTATTATATTGAAGTCTAAAGGCGTTATAATAACAAATTGGTCAAACAATGAGATTTATGGAAGGTTTGGGGCTCACCGGAGTTGGTGCTGTCACGCCGGAATTTAATCACCGGAAAAACGAGGGAACAGGTTAGGGACGGCTGGGTTATAATATATTTTGACTAATTTACACATTAGGCCCTCCTTTTTTCATGTTAGTTTAAAATAGGGATTAAAGTGTAGTTTACAAACTAGTCCTTGAACATTAGTAAATGACAAAAGTTGAAATAATTTATATAATTTGGATATTTCCGCATTAACCCGATTAGTTTGCGAATCGTTTAAATAGAAACTTTAAATTCCGCAGTTTTGTTATTTGAACAAAATGAACAAGAAACGAACGAATAACACATAAAATACATGAAACGAACTTGAGATATAAAATAATATGCATATAAACGAAACCGAAAATTCTAAATGGGTTGGGTTTTCGGGTTTGAAAAGTAACTAATGTTACATTTACTCCCTCCACATATGGATAAACGACAAGCTGGTCAGCCTCGAGAAAACAAACGTATTCCGTCTCGTGGGGAGGAAACAGCTCCTCCAACCTGTACTTGATGTCATGCAACAGGTCATAAACGGCATAAATGTACTGCGCTGCTTCCATCTCAAGTATCCCGTCCTCCGAAGGGGAGATGCAGACAATCTTGGTGATCGCCCCACATGCTCCACTGTTCAAGAATCGAACAATGTTCTTACTTTCGATTTAAACGAGTTTTAGATTAAATGTAACTTTATGTTTTGAATTATAATGCTATTGTAGTTTTTTAATTTAAAATCGTGTTTCATGTTTTATTGATTTTTCATTTTTTTTCTTGTTTGTTTTCAACATCAAATAATTGGCTTAGGAAACTTGTTCAACGTAACTTAAATGACTGAGGATGATGTGATCACCAAATAATACAGATACACCAAGTAATGAAAAAAGGAAGGGAATCACCAAATAAATTCATAATCAAGGAGGGACATATTTAGATTTAACCGGGACGAGGTAAACACTGCCAAAAATAAAATTGGTCTGCCATGAAGCGGCGGTAAGACATACGTGATGTCTTAAAATCTTCTTTTAGTTCAAGTGGTTTACCGGTAACCAAGTGTTCCATTAACATGCAGATGAAAACTGCGCTGTTACCATTGAGATCGTTGTGACTCTTAACAAATTCATCGTTAACACCAAATGCGATGCATCTCTCTATGTAGCCACTCTTCTTCCAGAAACCAATGTTCACCAGCAACGCTCCGAAATACACTGCAATCTTTGTCATCTTCGGATGAAACACAGTTCGATACTTGTCACCCGTAAGTTTTTGATTGCAATAAAGCGTCAAATCTATTCAAACAAGTGACCATTCTTCCTTTTCTATATAAACTGGAAAAAAAACGACATCAACGTCTGAAAATGCGGGAAAGGGGTGACAGTTTCCGTTTGCAATACTAACAGCGTTTTTGTTGCATGAATCTAATAGGTTATTAGAGTGTCCATCTCATATTTGATATTCCTTTATTTTGAACCTCTCTATTTCTCCAGTTTATCAATCTTCCAACCCAACCTTCTATGTGCTATCAAACAAAAGGATTTTTCATCAAAAAAATAATTAAACTAACTGTAATATAAAAGGTTCGTGTTTAAAAAATGTTGAAAGCTTACCTCGACTGTCAAAGAAGTATTGGAATACCCTAAAAGAGCACCCCAAAAACGTTTATCAAGCTTTATAGGTTGAGTAAACACGGCAGAGAAACAAAACGGCGCATCTCCAGACGTATAGAACAGCTCATTAGCGTCGCCTGACCAAATATCAGATACATCATCAGGAATCGCCCACTATGCAGACGGCTGGAGGATGATTCTGGACGATTATGGAGAGGTCTCCATTTTGGTAGAATCCAACTCACAGTTTTGTCAAGGGGTTGTGAATTATATTCATTCGCCATTCTAGAAGTGAGTTTAGAAGGGAGGTTGTTGCCTATTTGTCACAAAACATGTATTGGATATAATAAGACTCAAGAACAACGGGAATTTAACAACTTACAGATTCAATTTTGAATATGTGATTAATTCCTAAACTAAATATTCACCAAAGCGATGAGATTACAATGAGTCAAAGAACAAAGAAACAATTACAAAACAATCTCTCAATCAAACACTCGGATTACAAAAACAAGATTCATCTAACAATCTAGAGACCTATATGAACGAACCCTAGTTTCAGTGAGTAGAAAAGAAACAACATTGAGAGGAATATATAACCGCAATTAATATTCCACAGCTCATTATTATTTAAGCGTTTTTCATTTCTTCATGCATTGCATTTCAGCCCCTCATCATCTAGCGACTTCACTTTTTAGCCTCTCAACTTTATAGCAACTTTCATAACCAGCCCTCCATCTTCAAGTATACTCTACAAACAATATTTCAAGTCATCAAACCAAACTCAAGTTTGCTAATGAATTGACTACCTTTTTAACATCCCCCCTCAATTCAACTAGCAAACAAATTAACATTTCCAAATTAAAAACAAGTTTATTACGTTTAAACCCCTTTTTTACTTGAAACATTAAAGAAGTGAAAGAAAACTTTTTTTTTATTTTGAATTCAGTCGAACAAACTATGAAAAGCTGATAAAGAAAACTCACAAATTTTTTCCAGTTTTGGTTTAAACCTTGAAATCATACTTTATTTAAAAAATAAAACAAAGAAAAGAAGAAAAAAAAATGAATTTCGTAAGATTTGTAAACAAAATAAGTAACAAGAAGAACAATTATGACTATCAAAAGAAATACTTCGCTTATTCCCAAACGAATAGGAACAATGATTCCACCGACTATATTAACCTTAAGAATCTGTGAGAATTTACCATGCTTGAACTTGCAAAGAATGTGAAATAATCGATCACTCAAAAACAAAATATAAGATTTTCAATAGTTTTTTATTTCATAACAACTAAAAAACCACATATATAAGAAAAAACATTTTTCCACTTAAGGTTGAAGAATAATATTAGATAATAATTTAATGTTATACACAGCTAGCAATTCCCTCATCAACTTAGGTAAAGGAAACATATAAAGCATCTATGTAAAGAGACCAAAAATATCCACCAAGTTATAACAAGACAATTTTCTAAAGTCTTAATCACGAAGCGAACATTAAATCCACCATTAATTAAAAAGCCACACGACTTTTAAAAACTTTCAAAACCATGTTTGAAAGACAAAACTTATGAAGAACTTAAAGACTAATTTGACTTGATCAAAAACTTTTATAACTTTACAAGACATATCATGAGAGAATTGTAGAGAACATCATATGATTCTACAAGACTATCAGAAAACATATCTGATGAAAGAAAAAGCCACACGACTTTTAAAAACTTTCAAAACCATGTTTGAAAGACAAAACTTATGAAGAACTTAAAGACTAATTTGACTTGATCAAAAACTTTTATAACTTTACAAGACATATCATGAGAGAATTGTAGAGAACATAAAGACTAATTTGATTCAAGCAAAAACTTTTACAACTTCACAAAAAATATTGAACCACATGATTTAATAGAATAATCGGAAACACATCCAATTAGAAAGATAAAAACCACACGGCTTTAAAGAACTCAGAAAACATATCTGAAGACAACACAAGTGAAGAACTTAAAGACTAATTCTGACCTAGTCAAAAAACTTTTACAACTTCACAGATCAGACTGAATCACAAGATTCAAGAGACAGCAAAACAATATCTGATTAAACAAAACCAAAAAAGCATAACTCGCACATGCGAAAACGTACACGGCTGTCAAAAATTCAAAAAATAACCTTGATCATACTCCTAGTTAAAAATGCGTGACCCCAAAACGATTCGACTAACTAGGCAACAAGATTATAGAAAATAAACCAACCAGGTTTCATAACAAGAAGAATCACACGATTCTTCAACAACTAAAATACAGTCAAACAAACCGAATTTTTGATTGAATAATAAACTATTTTCCAATATTCGAAAAAATTAATAATTCCAACTTAGAAGAAAGAACACAAGTTAAAAAAATCTATTTAAAGAACAGTTTTAACTACCTAAGATTCAAATTAAGAAACATAAGAAACATTTTAGTTCACCGAAATTTATTTAAAACAACGATTTGTATTTTAAACTATACTAGAGAACTAAAACTAACCACCTTGAACACAATATTCTTCAACAAAAAAAATATAGCAGACAAAGAAACACCCGTATATAAATCGAACGGTGCTTGAACATATAAAACATTCCGAAACTTAGAAAGCACGCCAGCACATTTAGTTAAAATACAAGATTGGGTATGACACAATTCCCCCCACAATCTTGGATACGGTAAATGTTTTCCAACCATATGCTCCGTTTACTACATTAAGTACATAAAAAAGTGTTTGCTTTTCATGTAAAAAACTTCATACAACCTTCAAGGCTTCAACAATGCATTAGTATTACTAAAGAAATTATCAAATAATAATGTTCTATTCAACATTAAAATTCTTAATTTTAACACAAGAAATACTGACCAACATTTAAAAAACAGGCTGACATCAGTAGAAAGTGTGTTAACCATCACTAATTAGCTCACAAATGTATCCACTGCAAATGCACATTTACAATATCAAATGTGAACATTATTACGACTTTGATTGACAACTTTGCTTTCCTTTTAAAAGCAATACTGTTACGATTTTATTACCAAAAAACACTGATTAGCAACTACAAAATGTGACCATAATCAAATGTGAAAGTATTCAACACAGCAAAGAAAAAGAGAGTCACTAAGACAAAAAAAACTATGAACAAGATAATGAACCATACATTAAACCAAAGACCCTGGTTATAACAGCTAACTGGATTATTTTACGAAAATCATGCTTTCAACATCAATATAGAATATGACACATCTGAATTGCATTGCCAACTAGACGGAAAGCATGTTGTTGGTTGAACAGAAAACAAGTATGTGGTCATATCACAGAGCTTAAATAACTTGTCTTGTTGAATGTAGACACGAGAATCATGAATGAATGCAACTTATCAAAACACTCACTGTTTTTTTTAAATAAAAAATAAAAATTGGCAAGTTATGCATAGAAAGTCTAAAAAATGAATCGAGTTGACTAACAAAAAATATTATTAAAGTTAAAAAAAAGAAAACATCAAGATTGGAAACTAACAAGCCCTGTACAATCAGAAATGTTGACAGTGGTGATTGTTTAAGAAAATATATTATTTTTGTATTATTATTTTTTATTTTTTATTTTTTTTTTAGAATTTAGAAACCTTAAAGTTGAATAATAACAAATTTATCACAATATACCTAATACTCAAGACCCCAAAAACAGATTATCACATAAATGTATGAAACTTATGTAAACTAACAAAGTATCTCAACATAGATTTAAGTTTTGTCATGCATAACTTCAAACTTATAAAACTGCACTAATCAAATGATTTAAACCTTTAGACACACCAGCTGCAACACTTTATAAACTAAGTTCTGTCATAGAATGCAGGGCACGGACACATTTGATATAAGCTTGACAAAAAAAAACATTATTTTCCTTTCTTTTACCACTAGCGTTTCAATTAAATCAAGCAAAACAAAACGCACTAGCAAATTTAGTTAAAACTTTGATTCACCAATTACAATCATTATTTACAACCTCGCAGTCCCAAGATTAACACAAAGAAAAAAAATCCATATTCTAGACTTTAAAAAACTAACATGAAACATGCTTTAATACTTTTCATACAAACTTGTCAATAAAACTTATATTTTTTTTAACGTGCTAAAAATAATCATAGATTCAACCAAGAACAAATAAGAACCAAACATATACCAGATGCACACAAACAGATGCAACAAGTAGCACATTACAGGTGGGTCATGAATGTGAACCATAATTGACAAAGATGCTAAATGAATACTTCAAATAAAGACAAATAAAGAAGACTTACAGTAAGCTTGGAGATGAATATAGATTCCTGAACCAATTTACCAGATATCTAGGGTTTGATGAACCAGAACCAACTGTCAAGCAAATGAACTCGATCATGCTACCACTCCTACAAGCGGCTCAGCCATATGAAAAACGAACCTCCTTTAAAAAACCCCAAAAATTTCTGACGAATAATATAACCAGATCTAGGGTTTCGTTATCAGATGAAACTCTAAAAAATACAAGAAACAGAAAACCTGCAATCGATCTCTAACCATACAATGAGAGAAACCCTAACCAAACATTAATCAATATCTACAGCAGAAAAACGACGATCCAAGAGCCCATGGCTCTGATACCATGTCACAAAACATGTATTGGATATAACAAGACTCAAGAACAACGGGAATTTAACAACTTACAGATTCAATCTTGAATATGTGATTAATTCCTAAACTAAATATTCACCAAAGCGATGAGATTACAATGAGTCAAAGAACAAAGAAACAATTACAAAACAATCTCTCAATCAAACACTCGGATTACAAAAACAAGATTCATCTAACAATCTAGAGACCTATATGAACGAACCCTAGTTTCAGTGAGTAGAAAAGAAACAACATTGAGAGGAATATATAACCGCAATTAACATTCCACAGCTCATTACTATTTAAGCGTTTTTCATTTCTTCATGCATTGCATTTCAGCCCCTCATCATCTAGCGACTTCACTTTTTAGCCTCTCAACTTTATAGCAACTTTCATAACCAGCCCTCTATCTTCAAGTATACTCTACAAACAATATTTCAAGTCATCAAACCAAACTCAAATTTGCAAATGAATTGACTACCTATTTAACACTATTTATAGATAAAGTGACTACAATATAAACATAAACAATAAATAACAAATTCCAAAAAAGGGACTACAATAAACAATAAATTCCAAATATCAAAAAGCTTTCAAAGCGTAATAAATGTTCAGCCAAGTTTCAAAAAGCATATTAGATGTTCAGCTTCCTAACCAAAAAGAGGAGTCAACAACAAGACATTAAACACAAACGTCCAACTTAAACAATAGACATTAAACATCCAATTTCGGCCTTTTAGGTCGCTCCATTTCGCAAACTTTGTTTGCATACAAAATCGCGGCAAACTTCCAGCGAACTGCCATAGCAATGACGGCTGTATCTTCTTCCTCTACAAATAGGGGTTGTTTTTTAGTCAAACGCTCTAAGAACAAGCACATCCACACACCAGTCACCTAAAGGTGGGGATTGACGAGGAACTTTTTCTGGATATATTCGTTCAAATGGGGGCTCCCTATATGTTTTTCCCATATCATACCCTTGACAGGCAACCCATATTGGAAAGTTTGCATCTAGATAGTCACACAATGAATCCCTCTCTTTTTCCACGAACGTTGGGTAGCTGTTTTAAAAAGAGACGCCAAATTAAATTGCACTACTTTTAAAAAATAATACACAATGTGTTCAAAAGAGAGTTGAAACGATTTATGTAACACCCCGGCTTTAAGCGGAGTACGTCCGGATGCAACATACAGATCACTCATAAGCTCGTAACACTATTAATAGTGACAATATATTTATTATATTCCATAACTTCGCAAGTACACAAATATTCTGATAATAAGACAAATAACATTAAATCTAAATGAAACAAATATTATTCATTGAAATAATCCTAAGGCATAACTAGTTTTCATGTCCTGATGTAACGATTCCGACGAAACCCGGTATACCCTAACCGGTAGACAATAGTTACGTCATACTTAATGTCTGGTACATGAATTACCATAGTAATTATACGATAATACATGGTTCACTGTATTGATTGTACGTGAATATATAATTCATCGTATTGAATATGCGATTAATCGATCGATAGTTATTGAAACCCGAACGAATCGGGAGTTCAATTATAGACGAGGTATATGATATTTAGTAATGTTTATGAAGTATTAAAGTTTCGGGATAAGTGAATTAAAGCACAGAAAAAGAATTTCGATTTAATGGTACGTCGGTACATTAAACGAAACCTTTAATACCAAACCGAGCAAGAGACAATCGATCAAGCCGAAAAAGATGCGCAATTATTAATAACATGGTATTTTAAGTTAATGGAAGTCATGGTTTAAGTTTTTAAAGTGGTTTTATATAAATTTCATTTTTAGCCGAAAAACGACCGTTTTAGCCTCGTTTTAAGCCGAATTAGACATTTAACCGAAAAATGAACTGAACCAGATTATCCAAAACATTATCCGGATTACGAGAATCCAAACATGTGGCCTAGGATGAAAAGGTGGGTCCCACCCCACCCTCTCAAAATCCCGATCGGACCAAGGGTGTGCCCTTGGCCCTTCATTTTCTTTTTTCATCAAAACATTTCAACAATCCATTCATTCTCTCAATAATTTCATCCAAAAACCGAGAGTTCTAGCAAGAAAAACAAGGTAATGATCGAGTTATTCACGTGTTCATCTTCGTTTCTTGAGTTTGTTTGCAAGAAAATGAGGTTTCAAAGATGAAAACCTATTCTTGCATGATCAAGTGATGTATACGGGTTATACAAGGGATCTTGGTCCAAGAAAGGAGTTAAACGGACCAAAAACGGATTTTTACGGTTAAATCTTTGTTTTTAAAGCAATAACCGAAACTATAGTGTAAGAGGCTTGATCGTGAGTGTAACTTGCTTGGTATTGTGGTATGTTGATTGTAGGCTCTGTATGTAGTGGTAGATAAGGCGGAAAGACGAGTTTGTAGCTTGTAGTGGCGGAAAACGAAAGGTATATTCGGTTATGTTTGGTGTATGTGTTTTGGGACAGATTGTTGATGGTTTAGAGTTGGGTCATGAAATTTTACAGGAATGTTCTACACATGAAAATAAGAGTTCTGTGAATTTTTTGTAATTTTTGGACAAAGGATGAACATTTGGTGAATTTAATGCTCGGTTTTGGCCAAAAATGGTGAAAAATAGTTAAATATCATGAAAAATTCTGGAAAATTGCAGATAAGCTTTTTATATCATGTATAAGTCACACACAAAATTTTAGGTCAGTTGGAGAAGTCTAAATATGCTTTTCGGTTAAACGAGTTCTAGGGTTTTCTAGCTCGGTTTTAGTGAAAATGGCATGTAAAAGAAGATTTTGGTTCTGGAAAAATTACAGGGAACTATGTGGATGGCAGGGGACATCCAGGAAAAAATTGGGATTTTTCTAAGGTCGTTTGGTATTTACGACATATTTAGTGTTTAAATGGTGTTTAAAAATAGATAAATAAATTTTAAATATAAAATTTATTTCTGGAAATATTTTTATAAAATTCCCCACTGTCAAAAAGTGATTTGTGCAAAATTTCAAGATCCGAGACTAAACGGATAATTATTTGTGCTAATTATCAAACTTTTAAAGTTAAAACGCGTAAACCGGTGAAGTTCGCTTAAGCGAGCTGACTGGTGTATAAAAACCCTAAAAATGAACTATTTTCATATAATTGAGTTAAATGAATCATCCGAAAATAATTCGGATGATTTGAGTAATTTTACCCGGTAAAACAGTTTCCGGAACGCTAAAGACGGAAACGGGTCCCGCTGCCAATCGGGGCGTCTAAACCGAGCTATAATTTCACATCTCTAATTAAATTATCAGTCAACAACTACTTTCGGGTCGTGTGTGACAAAACTCATTTTTGAAACATAAAAACGGGTAACCGTGCTAGGCACGCAAAACGGGGAAAACAAGCTATTAGAAAATTTGACTGTTGAACTCTAAACGACATCACAATCTGAGTCCGGAGAGGTGTTTCTGGGTTAACCTTGCCCCCAGAACGGGTACAGTGCTGGGTTAACAGTGTCCCCAGATTTACCGGTTAACTTGGTTAAAGTTATATTAATAATGAGTGTATAGTAACGATCGTAGGGTTCATATTACAGATTGGACGTGTTAACTGATAATGATTGTTGTTACCTGCTTGCATGTGCTAAGGTGAGTTTCACGAGCCCCTTTTTCTGAATTGTTTTTAAATATTTTCCCGGGGCGGAAAGCATGTTATTATTGAAATGTTTAAATACATACTGAACACATGGATTTGCGTGTATTTATGAATATCTGATTGTATGGGAATCGTACGGAATGGGTACAGTACTGGGTTAACAGTGTCCCCAGGTGTCCCTAGAAGTGTTTCTGGGTTAACAGTGTCCCCAGATGTCCCTAGACGTGCTTCTGGGTTAACATTGCCCCCAGAATGGGTACTGTACTGGGTTAACAGTGTCTCCAGACAGAGGTTTCGCTTGTGGGCTCAGCATAATTACATCGTGTTTCTGGGTTAACATTGCCCCCGGAATGAGTACAGTACTGGGTTAACAGTGTCCCCAGATAATTTTCTATTTTGATATGGATTTATCATGGTTTACTCAAATTGTGAAACTCATCAACTATTCGTAGTTGACCCGTTTTCTCACATGCTTTTCAGGTACAACTAAGATGAAGTGATTGCTTACGTGCTAAGTGCTTGATGTGTGTAAGATTTGCGTGCTGGATGTTAGGATACATTATAATAAATAAAATTATGTATCGTATTGTATGATGTGTGTATCACCTAGACGGTAATGAATTACGAGATAATGTAATTTTGAAGTATATTAATGCATTCAGTTTTCTTTATAAACAATGTGGTTGATATCAGAGGCGTCTGTTGCATCCCGTTTACGTTTCCGCTGCGGTTACGGGGTGTTACACCTGACACTTCATCGTATCAACCTGCAGCACGTTGAAAATAATATATTTTGTCAACAATACAGGTTGGTGAGTTTTCATAAGTTTTTGCGTATACATCTATACTATATAATAAATAAAGGTTTCTTAATGCCATATGGCATCACACAAAATAACTTCTTACAAAATGTTCTCACCTCTCTCTCTTATTAAAAACATTTATCTTTCTTATTAATAATTTATATTTAATTTTTTTTCTTTTTTATCTATTATTTTTTTAATACTTATTTTTTGGTTTAAAAATTTAATACTAACATAATATATTATTTAGTTTTATATAAATATACTGTATTAGTCATTAATATTAAGCTATTATAAGTAACGATTTTTCATGTTAACTTAGATAAAAATATTAATTTCATATTTCAAATTTCAAAGAAATAATTTTCACTTTATGATTGTTTTACAATAAAGATGAATAAGCACTAAGGCCAATCACTATAGACCATAGATGGTTGATTTGTTTTTGGGACAACATGTTTTAACGCAATATGGAGATTAAAATTACAAATATTGTATACACAAAAATATTTAAAGACTTATGAATTTTCAACAACTTTGTATTTCTATATTGTGTAATGTGTAATTTATTCTACCATATATTATATCTTTATATATTTTGAACATATTTTTTTATTTCACATTGTGTTATATTTAAATAAATTTATTTATTATAAATCGTGTTCTATACGGGTCTTAATGGCATATGTTACTACACATGAGTGATCCTTACAAAATTTTCTCACCTCTCTCATTTATACTATATAATAAATAAAAGTTTCTTCATGCCACATGGAATCATACAAGATAACTTCTTACAAAATTTTTCCACCTCTTCTTTTTCTTATTAATAGTTTATATTTAACTTTATTTCTTTTTCTATTATTTTTTGTTTTTAATAATTATTTTTTGATTTAAAAATTTTAATACTAACATAAATATATTATTTAGTTTTATATAAATATATTATATTAGTTATTAATATTAAGCCATTATAAAGAACGATTTTTCACATTGATTTAGATAAAATCATTAAATTCAAATTTCAAAGAAAAAAATTTTCATTTTATGTTTGTTTTGCAATAAAGATTAATAAAAACTAAGGCTAATCATTATAGATGGTTAATTTGTTTTTTAGACAAATTGTTTTAAGCATGGTAAGTTATATTTTGTTATCTAACGTTGAAAGTAAGAACAAAATAAAACTACTAATTTTGATATAAAGGTTAAAATTACAAATATTGTATACAAAAATATATTTAAAGATTTATGAATTTTTAACAACTTTTTATTTTCATATTGTGTAGTGTGTAATTTATTCTACCATATATTATGTTCATATATCTTTTAAACATATTTTTTGTATTTGATAATGTGTTATTATTTAAACAAATTTATTTATTATAATCCGTGTTCTACACGGGTTTTAATGTTATATGTTATTACACATAAGTGGTTCTTACAAAATTTTTTCACATCTCTCTCATATTAAATATATATTTCTTTTTCTTATTAATAGCTTCATATTTTATTTTATTTTTTTTTCTATTTGATATGTCATGTTCTCTTTTAATAATTGTTTCCTGGTTTAAAAAATTTAAAACCAACATAAATATATTGTTTAGTCTTTCATAATTTTATTGTATTAGTTATTAAGCTTTTATAAGTAATGAATTTTCACGTTAAGTTACATAAAAATAATTAATTTCAAATTTCAAAGGAAGAAATTTTCACTTAATGTTTGCTTTGTAATGAAGATTAATAAAACTAAAGCTAATCGCTTTAGATGGTTTGTTTGTTTGTTCTGAGACAACATGTTTTAACACATGGTCAGTTATGTGTTCCATTATCTAGAGTTGAAACCAAAAACAAAATGAAACTACTAATTTTAATATGAATTATAAAATTACAAATTTTAACAAAGTTTAATCATTACCTTGCTTATTGCAATTAAAGTCATATAATATTAATATTAATTGCAAATATTATATATAAAGAAATATTTAGAGATTTATGAATTTTCAACTTTTTTTTATTGCATGCATATTGTGTATTGTATAATTTATTCTACCATATATTATATTTTTTTTATGCTGAAAATTTTTTATATATTTTACATTGTGTTATTTTTAAATAAATTTATTTATTTTAACCCATGTTCTACACGGGTACCTAAGCTAGTATATATATATATATATATATATATATATATATAAAACTCGCGATTCAACGATCGTCATGCAATAAATATTCAAGCGTAGAGTAAATGAAATCAAATAGTGTCGTCCTCTCGTTCATTTAGCCGAAGCCGTTGAAGTCGGGGAAATGAGAACCACCTTACGTAAACAACCGAAGTCGTAACGTTAGACGGCGCGGGTACGTCCCGTCAGATCCTCCCACTATGTGTATGCGTTTGTGTAACTTCCGCCAATAAAACAATAAACACGTTGCAAGCAAGTTCACATATAATCATAGACAATATGCACGAATAATATTAACATGTATGATATAAGTGAATCGGTTTGTAAAAAAGCTCATAACTAATGAAAGAAAAACTTGTGACGTGCTACACCCCAAAACATTATAAAGCGTAAAAAAATGGGGTTATGAAGAACTCACCTTTGAAATCAAAGCGGAAATAAAGATAAAACCGAAATGCGTCAAAGGAACCTAAACGATTGTACTTCTCGAACTATAAAAATAAATACGAACATTTAAAGACTAACTAACGGAATTATTTAAAGTTAATTATTGTATAATTTTGTTGGGAAAATATGCGTTACTTTATTCTAACTTTTATTATTTTAAAGCATTTTATATTATAATATCATATTAAACTTTAACCTTATTTTAACGAACTAAATACTTTATTAATTTATGAGAATACTAACGTTTATGGAACATCGGTTTTAACGTAGTTTTTATCTCGAACGAATATAACTAAGTTAATTGAGTTAAAGTTGACGAACAGATTAAAATCTAATGAATTTAAAGCTGACGGGTTAATGTTTATGAATTATAAGCTAACGGATTGAATCTAAATGAATTAATGTAAAGTAACGGAGTTCACTTATTTTAACGGTGTAACGAATTATAAAATTAATAAAGTAACGGAAATATAAATTAGTTTTAATGGTCTAACGAAAATGGGTTTTAGTTAAAAACGATAAATTTTAATTTATAAAAATTTTATTTAGTTTAAAAATAATTTTAATTGATTTATTTTGATTTTTAACTAATTTATTTGATTTTATGATAAATAAAATGATTTGAATAAAATACCAAAAAAAACGTGCAGTGACCTGGGTCTGATTTACGAAATACATTAGTCTTAACCATTGGACCAAGTCACATGTTTGATAAATTACCATAAACAAAAATATAAATATATTATCACCGGTTCATCTTCTATAATGAAACCCTAGATTTCAAATCCTTCAATCCGTTCTATGTTTGTTTAATTAATATTGGGGGTTTTGTTCTACGGCTTATGACGATTTAAATGCATATAAAAATAAAAATTACCTGTAGATATTAGGAATTGATAGAAAGCCACCGTCGCTGAAAAACGAACTTAGACGGATTAATTCGGTGATATAGAGTGTATTTTAGATTAGAATGATTATTTGAGCGAGTTTAGTTGAAGGTACAAGACCTATTTATAGTTATAATTGGAGCATATACGATTTAATGGTCGTAATTGAATTTCTAAAAACATTCCGGTCGTTTTCGCGTTAAAGGCGTCCATTATAAGTCGTTATGATGCGATATTAATGATGATTAGTAGTCTCCATTACGTTCTAAGGGCTTGACGAGTTTTAATTTTATTCAATTTGCGAGTTTAGTGGAGTTTTAAGGGCTACTGGAGCCGCTGCGGCTTCGCCGGAGCCGACCACCGGAAAGACGTGGTAACAGGGGCTGGGTGGGTTTGGTTTTCTTTTTCTCTTAGTTAAAATATTATATTTACATAATTAACCCTGCAGTTTCAATTGAGTTTAAAAATAGAATTAAAATATAATTACGTTTTAAACCCTGAACTTATGATATATATGTATGTATATATATATATATATAATTCGAAACGGGTCGGGCTTGTAAAGTAACGAATGTTACAATTTATACCTATCATAAACGGTCACCGTCCAGCTACGCATATCAATACAGACCAGTAGCCAATGACGATGAGTAATATTAACTTAAAAAATAAAACTAACCTTAAAGGCAAAAACAAACCCAACCGCTGCATAGGATGATGATGGTTTTCCGCTTTTGGTCTTTTCTCTTCTAGACACACAATTGTATATACTCTTGTACAGTCTATTTCATATTGGTACACCCCAATGATAAGTATTCCACTTTTCAAAGCTCGCTACTAAGTGTAGGTGCTCCTGCTCAATTACTTTATTTTTTTCAACGCCCAAAAATACAGAATATAAGATAAGTAGTAAACGTAAACGAACAACATCATCCGCCTTTAATTTTTTTTGGTCTTTTAAGATAGATCTTAATGTTGAAATTCTAATGGAGTCTTCTTTAATACCAATTCTTTGAAAAAACTGAATGCCACCGTCGGTCACTCAAGGATTCTCACCAAATGTAAAACCTGTTATGCATGAAAATTCTCTAGGACCAAAACGAATGGGGCCTTGTCCCACAAAATTGTAATATATCCCGTCATATTCAGGATTAAATGTACAATCTGATTGCCTAGTAAAGAAAGCGTGCATTAGCGAGGCATCGAGGTCGATGGTCTTGAGTTTAGTAGTCCATTCAGAAAAACATTGTTCTTCCCAACATTTTTTTGCGTTTTTGTTAAACTTTAGGACGGACTTAACCAACTCAAAATCAGCCCATACAATTCTAGTGTGAAGGCTCAACTGCATTAAGTAACAAAATTATAAAAAACTAAATTAGGGATTGTATACTACAAATTAGGGTTTAATAAAGAATTCAGGTTTAGTATAAAATAGTTTGTGTACCTTATCTGTATCTTGCTCCGATTCTTGCATCGATTCTTGCTCCGATTCATGGTCCGAATCAAGCTCCATATCAGGATCAGAATCAACATGGGTATCATGTTTCTTTGGTATCCTGTTTCTGATGGCGATCCATATCATGATTCAAATCCATTGGAATCGGAACCTTTGTTGGATAAAATGGAGATAGCGAACAATCAAACGTTGAGTGTTGTATTTGGTGGCCGACATGAGTTGTCCCGGGGTATAAAGGCTAAACTTGTTGGCACAAATTTGGTTAAGTGATAGAATATGGGCAAGATGAAAGTTGAAAGGTTGGTGGGAGTTTTAATTCGGAGATGGGCCAGATGGAAGTTGTTAAGTTTAAAAGGTAACGCATCGTCTACCCTATGTTAGCACCGGAAACGCGTCTTCAACCCTGCGTTAGCACCAGAAATGCATCTTCGACCTTACGTTAGCACCGGAAATGCATCTTCAACCCTATGTTTTGTCAACAAGTCGCCGGCCATGAGATCCGGCAAGCCGTCGACGGCGATGTGAACACGGGTGTCAGATATGGCAGCCTGGCGTTGACGTCGTGATATAAAATATCGTCGGTGATAAAATGGCCGCGGAAACACATCGTCGACGATCTATTCCGGCAGATTCCGGCCACGTGTCGTTCTCCGGTTCTTTTAGTAACACGTCGTCGGTATTCCCTAACACGTCGTCGACGACAAGATAGCTATGGGACAAAACTGGAAACTTGAATTTAGAGAGACAAAGTTGGAAACTTATTTTCTAGATGGGCTATTTTGGGAATTTTCCCTTAGTCCAATAGCTTTTCTAAAAAGACAAAACCCCCGCTTACGTGACGGATCTAATGAGGTCGGGTTCAATTGCAATTGCAAGTGACATACACAATTCACTTATATATATATATATAAATATATATATATATATATATAAGGGTTCAAATAAAAATAAAGAGTTTTCTAGGAATGGTAAGACTAGATGTTTGACATTTGGCATTAAAATCTATGGTAAAAAAATAATTTTAGGAAACTATGTCGGTTTTTGGTAATTTTAAATCTCAACCATTGATTAACATGATCTAATTACTATGATTTATTCATACTCTTTCTAGAAAACTATCTTTTTTTATTTTAACCCACCCCTATATATATATATATAGGGGAGATTTCAAATGAGATCCCCTTTGAGTTTTAAGAACTCGAAAGAACTCAACGTAACAATTTTTTTTTCGAATTTTTTTTACACATGCGTAATATATGTGGGTTACATATACGTAAAAAAATTACATAATTTTTTACGAACCGAGTCGACTTTTTAAACAAGTGTAACGGACGTAAAAGTTTATGTAATCACTTACATATTTATTCTCTCTCCTACTTTGACTTTTTGGTCAGATTTAATCTCAACCACATATTCCAATCCATTTAATTAAATGTGTGGCCAAGAATTGAGTTCTTAAGTTCTTAAAACAACATGGTTCTCAAAATATCCCTCCCCTATATATATATATATATATATATATATATATATATATATATAGGGTAAGGTTAAAATGAAAACCCACTTGAGTTGTGAAAACCTGCGAAAACCCTATGTAACATCATTTTTTTTTTGTTACATGTAATATATGTTGTAACATTTAATACAAAACATCGAAACATAAAAAAAATGTTTTGCTGTTTTTTTACTAATTTTTATATATGTTTTCAGGAGAGAGAAAAAGTTATATTTATATAGGAAAATCTCATAGAATAGTAACCAACTTTAAAAAATGTTCCAATTAGATCACTGATGCATATTTTCCCCAAATCGGGTCACTAAATCTTCAAATCAAGTCTTACCGATTTTTGTGTACGTCAAGAAAGAAATGGATGATAAGATGTGGGTGTCGGAATTTGCAATATATGTAGTTAAATTTAAAAATTTTTAAAAAACGTTAATTATATTAAAATTTAAAAATAAAAAATAAAATTCACGTCGCCACTCAACGTTAACTTCAAAAAAAAAGATTTACTATGTGAAACAGAAAAGAAATTGGCTAAAAAGACATGTTAAAACTTTTAATTTAATCAAACACGAAAGTTGAGTGACCTAATTGAAACACTTTTTTAAAATGAAGTGACCTAATTGCAACACTGTTGAAATTGTCCCTGTTTATATTTAACTTTAATTTGAGAAAGAAGCACCGGTATGAAAATGAAGGAATTGGTGAAGTCGCTTGTGTTTCATTACTTCAACACCTTGGATACCAACCGGAAGGAGCTTGCAAAACAGATGATTCCGAGTTGATTTGTCAAGATACGAGATTCACGGGTGGTCCGTTCATCATCTCCGCGCTTGAGGCGCTCCCGTCCCAACACATCACACATTCAATCAAGTCCATCGACTGGAATGCTTGTGTCGTCTTTGTATGCGGGAAACAACAGCATCATCCCGCTGGCCAACATCTTCAGGTATGTTAATTGCTTGCAATTTCAACATTATAATAAATAATTAATTAAGCAATAGCAAATCTCTAGATATCTGATAGCAGCTAGTGGTTAATAATAATAATAATAATAATAATAATAATAATAATAATAATAATAATAAGATATACCGGTCCAACTTTTAATTCCTAATGGTCCATGAAGAAACACTAACCGGACCCCGGGCAGATTACTGGTAACCTGGGGGTTGGAGAGCTGTTTCCCACGAGGGGTTGGACCCTTGGAAGATGGTTCTTCTGATAACCTGCAAAACAGACACCGCGAGCTCGTCACTGAGAAGGGGGGGGTTCCTCCTTGTGACCACCCTCCGGCGTGAGAATCAGACTAGATTGCTCTTTAAATATAAAAGTATATTAAGAGATTGCTAGAGCAGATATCAGGTATATATGATGATAATATGATAAGATATGATGATCATACCATTTGTGGTATTTATAGCCGAAGGTAGGTTTCCAAGGGGTTTAGCCGGCCCAACACGCTACCAACTGTAACCTATGCACGTGCCCTGCCTGTGAGTGGTGGATAGGTAGCGGCTGACACAGAGCAGGCGTGTCGTGCACTCTTCCTCTTCTGCCAACTACAGGCTAGGCACGTGGTATGGCAGGAGTTGGTGGGTAGGCGGCGGCTATTGGTCACAGTGCTGTGGCGTGCTGTCTGCCATGCTGCTGTCAGTGAGCTGTCGCATCTCTGATCAGATCTTTTGCCCATACCTCGTCAGGTACAGTAAAAGATCCTTCAGTATACGGACTGGCTTATTTGGGCGGGAGTATTCCCCCTCCCGCCTCTGTGCGGGATTGCTCCCGGCTTGGCTCATTCCTTCAGGTGACACTGAACGATTGAGAGCTAAGTGCCTTGTGCGTGTAGCCATGCTGCGCGGGTGGCCTTCCCTCATGGCTTGTATCCGAGGCTGCGGGAACAGGCGGAGTCCTTCACCATGGGAGGCATTTCCTGCGGGACCAGCTTGCATACTGCGCGTAAGGACGTCACTTCTCTGAGCATGGTTGGTCCTGCGGATCCAGTTGGTCTCTGCGCAGACGTCCCTGTTTAAGGTGAGTCTTGCGGGTCCAACTGGGCTCTGCTGGGACCTACCTCTTCAAGTCCCCCCAGTCCAATGTTCTTCTCATGAGTGTTTAATGAAGTGAGGTGAACTTTTGGACTTGAGCAAAGGGTTTTGAAAAGGGTTTTGTAAGGTTTTCCATGGGGATTCTTTCCGCGGAAGTCCTTGTCACTTGCAGAAATGCCCGAGTTTCCTGCTTGGTCTTTGGGTATGATGCGGGTAGGTCTGTAACCTCCTCGCAAGTCAGGAGCATTGAGTCCCAGTTGTATGTATTTTCCATGAGGTTTTGGTAGTTTTGAACATAGTGATCAATTATGTTAAGACCACCAATTCCATCCTGGAGCTTCAAACAACGTAGTTCTCGATGTTCCCCGCTATGCGGGGATGCTATTTCCGTTTCCGCAAGCATTGCCCAGAAGATCCTTCTTGGTTTCAATTCCCAGCGGAGCGCTAGGTATGTGAAGGGTTTTGCCTTAACACTGTACCTGCGCTCGTCTTACGGTTACTTTACTCTCAAGGTATTCCTGGCGTCAATTCCCTGCGGGTGCTAGGTATGTGAAGGGTTTTGCCTTTACACTGTACCCGCACCTGTCTTATAGTTACTTGGTTGCCGAGGTACTTGGCTTCAATTCCCTGCGGGTGCTAGGTATGTGAAGGGTTTTGCGTTAACACTGTACCCGCATCCGTCTTATGGTTACTTGTTCGCCAAGGTTTTCTTGGCTTCAATTCCCTGCGGGTGCTAGGTATGTGAAGGGTTTTGCCTTTACACTGTACCCGCATCCGTCTTATGGTTACTTGTTCGCCAAGGTTTTCTTGGCTTCAATTCCCTGCGGGTGCTAGGTATGTGAAGGTTTTGCCTTAACACTGTACCCGCATCCGTCTTATGGTTACTTGTTCGCCAAGGTAAGGGGGTATTTTCCCGCTTCTTTTTAAATTTTGAATTTGAAATTCGAAAGGTTGGTGAAAAGATAAGTCCAAACCTTTGAAACGTCGTGCGACGGTTTCTTCTGACTGTGTCAGGACGTGCAGGAAGTTATGGTGACGTGACAGAACATGGTCATTCCAGTCGCTTTTTCAGGCGCGTGGGAGCGATTTTTCGGGCGCGTGGCCGCGAAATTACTGGCACACGTCCTTTCAACAGCTGTTGCCAGCTTGCTTTTTGCCACGTGTCATAGTTTCATTGCACATTTGATTTCTCTCTCCTCCGCATTAAATTCACCGCATTAATTGCGATTACTATATAAAGGGGGAGAGGGTTATTTGCAATTCACACTTTCCACTTTCATCTCTTCTTCTCAAGTAATTTCCGGCGAATTTTTCTGTTCAGTAAAGCTTTACCCTGAAATCTCTTTTCGTCTTTCTTCCACCATGTCTTCTCATGATGCTGATGACCAGAAGACTGCTGGCGAATGCCAGTGCTCTCTTCCTGTCGATCTGTACCAGTATATCATCAGGAAGTTCATGCTCGAGTCTCTCGAGCCTGAGTTTCCTGAACCCCACCATACTGTGTACGATGCCCCTAGTGGCAAGATCGGGGTTTATGCTGCATTCTTTGTCTACGGGAACCTTAGGTTTCCGTTGACAAAGTTTGTGTACCGTGTCCTAGAGAGGCACGGTGTGCACCTGACAGAGGTGCACCCCATGGCCATTGCCAAGGTCCGGCACTTTGAGTGGGTGTGCCGGATACTGGGCCTTGAGCCCCTCGTTGATCGCCTGATGACCTTCTATACATGGAGGTGCATCCAAGGGTGGTACACTCTTACAACCCGTATCAAGGGTTTAAAGATTTGTACCACCGAGCGGAGT